>NC_134852.1:20793965-21096896 GCF_049852395.1 Peromyscus maniculatus bairdii
AGATTTAAGCAGTCCAAGACAATTAACAGCTGAGATTGAAAGGTAATTAGCTCAAGTAGAACAAAAACTACAAAATGCCTATATAGATTGACTAGATCTCACAAATAAGTGTATTGTGGTAATTTTGCCTTCTACCAATTCCGCTACTAGACTTATTGTGCAAATGGAAGATAATATTTTAGAATGGATATTTTTAGCTCACAAACAGAATAAAAAGTTAAAGACCTATATAGAAAAGGTTTCTGAATTAGTCATAAAGGGAAGAATAAGACTTTGTCGATTGTTGGCAATGAATCCAGCTGATACTGTAGCACCCTATGCTTATACTGAAATTGTGCAGTTGTAGGTGATTAATGATGACTGGCAGAGAGCTTGTAGTAATTTCTTAGGAGAAATTAACAACAATTACCCAAAAATAAGTGGCTACAAGTTATAAAAAGAACTGAGTGGATTCTTCCTCACATAGTGAAGAGAGCACCTATTCCTGGGTCTCTTGCATTCTATACTGATGCAAATAAATTAGGAATGGCTGGTTTCAAACAAGAGAACATCAATAAGGTCATTCAAAGCCTATATGATTCAATTAAAAAATCAGAGCTGTATGCCTTTTCTGATGGTTTTATTAGACTTTAATGGGTCTCTTAGTATAATTACTGATTCTCAATAAGCAGAAAGGATTGCATTCCATATAGAAACTACTAACGTATTCCTGATAATTCAGAATTAACTTTACTATTTCTAGAACTACAACAGGCAATACAAGAAAGCAATTGCCCACTTTATATTACCCACATCCTATCTCATACTGGGTTGTCTGAACTTTTAGCAAAAGGAAATGAGGAGATTGATCAGTTATTGATAGGAAATGTGTGGGAAGCTTCAGAAATTTATAAGAAACATTATGTTAAATTAAAAGTTTCAAGAAAAATTTTCCATTTCTTGGCAACTGGCTAAGGAAATTATAAAAAATCAAGTTCCTTTACCTGCAGGAACTAATCCTAAAGGTACACAAAGGAATGAAATTTGGCAAATGGATGTGTTTCATTTAGCAGAATTTGGAAAATTAAAATATGTTCATGATAACATTGATACATATTCAAGGTTTCAATGGGTATCTGCCTTGAGGTCCGAAATGCTGATCTGTAATTACACATTTATTAGAAACAATGGCTGTACTGCACCTACTGATACAAATTAAAACTGATAATGCTCAGCTTGTGTTTCCAGTAAAATGAAACTTTTTTTTTTCACATTGCAACATAAAACATGTTACAGGAATACCATTTAATCCTACAGGGCAAGCAACTATTGAAAGTCTAATCGTACTCTAAAGGAGATGCTTGCTAAACAGAAGGGGGATATGAGGACCCCAGTGATAGACTGCATAATGCCTTACTAACCTTACATTTTCTAAATGTTAATGAAACAGAGACAACAACTACTGAAAGGCATTGGACCATAGGAAAAAAAAAAGATGATATTAATCAGCCTGTGCACTACAAAGATGCCATGACATCTGTATGGGAAAAAAGGGAGGTATTATTATGGGGTCATAACATATACGCTTATGTTTCCACAGGAGATACTAAATTGTGGATCCCATCAAAATTGATAAAAATCTGAGCAAGAGACATCTCCCAGATGCTGCAGCTACAGAGATGCCTCTGTGACAGACAAGACACAGGAGGCCTCTGGAGCAAACAACTAATTCTCCCACCTGGGGACAGCTTAAGAATTTGTGTGACAAAGGGGAGGCTATACTTCACATGACTCACAAACCTCTTAATGCCACAAACTTATTTCCTGCCCTGCTTTCAGTGGTGATGGTGCAGGTAAAAGGGATGGATCATAATTATTGAGCCTTTATTCCTAATCCACCAATTAATTTAGCAGTAGGTTGGGGAGATAGAAATATTCCTGTAATTGTCAACGAATCTTCTTGGATACCTGATCCTTATGACAATTGAAGTCCTGCTCAGCCAATGAGGAAGGTGGAATGATTAATAATTACATCGTGGAAGTTCAAGGAATTCCTGTTTGTATGGGAAATGAAATTCAATGTTTAAATATAACCTTTGAAGTATAGCTATCCATAGTCAACACTACCAAAGATTATCACAATAATCTCCATGTGTATGGCTTCAAAGGACAGTAGATTAATGCTACTATTTCCATAAATCTACCATTCTGTGAGATGAGGGTTACCAACAAGGAATCTGACTGGGTGCACTGGCAACAATGTAATAGTGAGAAACCTCAAGTGCTAATTAATATCTCCCAAGAAAACATCATGGAGTGGAGGCCCTATGACTTCCCTCAAGGAAAATAGTCTCACTCGGAGTTAAGGTAGAAGTAGTATAGTTTGAATGGAACTGTAGAAATCAGTGCTTCTGTTAATGAACCTATCCAATTGCATGGAGTTGGGATGTCAAGTCCTTTCCTGCAATCTGGCAATTCAATTCAGACTAACTTGTGGAAATTGGCAAGTTCCTTCCACCCTCTAAAGCATGGGAAGGAAAACTAAACATTAAGGATGATAAGTATACTTTGTCATTTAAACTAAATCAAAGCCATCCTTTTATGGCATGCATACCATTACCTTACTTGTTACTAAATGGGCCTGTACAATGATACCCTAATAATTATAGCATCACTTGTGAATGTTGTACCCTTCATAACAGTGTTAATTCTAATATACCTTTAAACTTAACCTCTGAAAGTGTGTACATTCATAGAGCAAGGCTAGCTATGGCAAGACTCTCCTGTGATGATCCTGGTACAGAAACTCACTGAACGAATATTAAAAAGGACACATCAAATGGTTGGACTGGCTATTGCAGTTATTATCAGAATTATTGCATTAATAGCTGCTGCTGCTGCAATAGATGGAGTGACGTATCATAAAGAAATTCAAACTGCTGAGTTTGTCAGAAACTGGCACAAACACTCTTATGAACTTTGTACTGAACAAAGTAGGGTAAATAGTGAGACAGTGAGTTAGTTAATTTAAGACAAACTGTTATTGTTCATTAATGACAAACTTATTTCATTGTTGGGAGATCAGTTAGAAATATTAAAGGAGCAGATAAAATTAAAATGAGATTAGAATATTACATCTTATTATATTACACCTTTAAAGCTTAATGAAAGCAAGTATGATTGGGAAAAGGTTAACATGCATTTGATGGGTCACCCTAATTCTTCTCAAATGATTTCTAATTTATAACAAGAAATTAAGGAAACTTTTATAAAAGGTTACCTGATATGACAGAAATGGATATTATAGAAGGCCTTACAAATACTATAGCCTCATTTCCCCCTATGGATCACTTTAATACTTTAATAGATGTATTGTTTTAGCATGTCTTACTTTTGTGCTAGCAATAGTAACCCTAGTGGTTTTACAATATGTTTTGGCTTACTTACATAATACTGTAAAACAGAAAGAAAGGGGGAAAGCTATGTTGTGAGGCTGCATAACCCCCAAAATAATTAATTATTGTTTAAAAGAAAGGGGGATATGATGGGAGAATTCCCACTGAGTTATAACTGGTCTGGAGCCAGCCTTAATCTGGACTGGCCTTAATCCACCTTTTGTTTCTCAGTTACCTTTTGTTTCCCTTGTTGTTCTCCATGTGAATCTTGCCTGAGAGTTTCCCAAAGGTACAAAACATATGCAAAACATGGTTGGGAAACATCCAACACACTGTGATATTCCTTAATTGAGAATTTGCATTTGGTACCGTCTCTTTGGAAGCTTCATAGGGATGCTTTGAGGAGATGGAAATCAACTTACTAAAAGTGTAAGTTTGTAAAACAATAAAGATGCCCTTGGCTAAGGGAAAGTGTCTTAGTAGTGAGAGGCTGATTCCCCTTGCAGGTGGAAAGACTAAAGACATCCTTAAAGTGTGTTGTGTCTTCTTCTCATGGACCTACGTGAACCCACACCCATTCAGCAACAACCCTCGTCTAACTATTTCCTCTCTTATACATTTATGGACTCCCCTCTCCCCCCCAAGATGGGAATGGTGCTGTCCATAATATGCTTTGTCCCTCTACATTATCAATTAAACATCAGGAGACTTTCAATGGCATGCTCATGGGTCAGTTTTATCTAAATGATTCCTCATTAAGACTCTCTTCCAAGGTAGTTATAGGTTTTATCTAGTTAACAGTAAAAAGAAAAAAAAAGCAACCAAAACATCTTTTTTTCCTAACTGTGAGAACTGACTTTTTATTTATTTATTTATTTATTTATTTATTTTACAATACCATTCAGTTCTACATATCAGCCACAGGTTCCCCTATTCTCCCCCCTCCCACACCCTCCACTTACCCCCAGCCTACCCCCCATTCCCACCTCCTCCAGGGCAAATCCTCCCCTGAGGACTGCAATCAACCTGGTAGACTCAGTCCAGGCAGGTCCAGTCCCTTCCTCCCAGCCTGAGCCAAGCGTCCCTGCATAAGCTCCAGGTTTCAAACAGCCAACTCATGCAATGAGCACAGGACTTGGTCCCACTACCTAGTTGCCTCCCAAACTGATCAAGCCAATCAACTGTCTCACGATCCAGCTGGGGGCTCCTCAGCCTTTGGTTTGTAGTTCATGTGTTTCCATTCATTTGGCTATTTTTTTTTTCAATAATTGAGTAGAACCGAAATTTATTATAAGCCACAGTCGTCCTAGGGACCTCCATACTATATATATAGCCTCAATGGTTCTATGGGTTGTGGTCTGATTGTTCTTTATTTTATATCTAGAATCCACTTATGAGTGAGTACATACCATGACTGTCTTTCTGGGTCTGGGTTACCTCACTCAGGATGATTTTTTCTTGTTCCATCCATTTGCCTGCAAATTTCATGCTTTCATTATTTTTCTCTGCTGAGTAGTACTCCATTGTGTATATGTACCACATTTTTTCCATCCATTCTTCTGTTGATGGGCATCTAGGTTGTTTCCAGTTTCTGTCTATTACAAATAGTGCTGCTATGAACATAGATGAGCATGTATCTTTATGGTATGAATCAGCATTCCTTGGGTATATGCCCAAGAGTGGGATGGCTGGGTCTTGAGGTAGTTCGATTCCTAATTTTCTGAGAAACCGCCATACTGATTTCCACAGTGGTTGTACAAGTTTACATTCCCACCAACAGTGGAGGAGTGTTCCCTTTGCTCCACATCCTCTCCAACATTGGCTGTCATTGGTGTTTTTGATCATAGCCATTTTGACAGGTGTAAGGTGATATCTCAGAGTTGTTTTGATTTGCATTTCTCTGATTATTAAGGATGTTGAGCATTTCTTTAAATGTCTTTCAGCCATTTGTACTTCTTGTTTTGTGAATTCTCTGTTTAGCTCTTTAGCCCATTTTTTAATTGGACTGTTCAGTATTTTGTTGTCTAGTTTCTTGAGTTCTTTATATACTGTGGAGATCAATCCTCTGTCAGATGTGGGGTTGGTGAAGATCTTTTCCCATTCTGTTGGCTGTCTTTTTGTCTTATTGACTGTGTCTTTTGCCCTGCAAAAGCTTCTCAATTTCGAGAGGTCCCATTTATTAATTGTTGTGCTCAGGGTCTGTGCTGTTGGTGTTTTATTTAGGAAAAGGTCTCCGGTGCCAATGCGTTCAAGAGTGCTTCCTACTTTCTTTTCTAGAGAACTGACTTTTAAAATGTTTTCTATGTTATGAACCTTGTACTTATTCTTTTCATAGAGTCATGGATATCTTGGAATTACCATTCTTCTCTTTATATAATGTATCTTTGTTCTTGATGGATTCTACTAAGTCTGCTACCTTGCCATCATGCTGTAATCTTTCTTTTTCCCTTTAAAAATATTTATGGTGTATATGTGTGCATAAGTGTCAGTGTTGGTAAACATATGTCACAGAACATCTGTGAGAACCTTAGAGCAACTTTATGGAGTCAATTGTCTCCAAATTTATGTGGATGACTGAGACTGAGATCTGATCATAAGGCTTATATAATAAACACTTCTACACATTGAACCATAACATAACCCCACCATTCCTTTTATATCTCTATTTAATTTTTCCAATTTTTTGTAGATTATTTTTGCTAATTTCTACTTTCAATTGTGCAATAAAGTTGCTTTTATAACATTCTCTTTAAAATGATGTCATTAGGGGCTGGAGAGATGGCCCAGTGGTCAATAACACTTGTTGATTTTTCAAAGATGAAATTTGTTTCCCAGCACCTACACTGAGTGGTTTACAGCGTTCTATTATTCCAGCTTCAGGGGAACTGACCCTCTGTTCACTCCTGTGTAAGTACACACCCAGGCACATATGCGTTCTCACATAAAAACACACAAACATATAAAAAATAAAATACATCTTTGTAAATAATTTTATTAGCTACAACTTTCCAGGGCCTTGCATTTTATCTGGATCTCCAGGTATACAATGGCAAAACAAGGCATTCTCTTAATTGATCTTCAGTGCATCTTTCCTTTGTTTGAAGGGCTAATGTTCTTTAGTGTTCATAATATCTCTATGATCTGTTTCTGCATGAAGTGTCTTTATATCTTTTAACTTTAATAATTTCATAAATTGTTTTTTATCATAATTCATTCCCCTCTTCCATTTCCCCCATATCCTCCTCTCATTCTAGAAGCACCCAGTTTTGTTTATCCATTTTTAAAGATTTATTTTTAATTTATACATAGATGCCTTTTACCTGCATTTATGTATATGAACCACAATACATGCATTATCCAGACTATGGCATCAGATCTTCTGTAGCTGAGATAATGAGCCATCATGTGGATACTGGGAATTTAGCCCAAATGTTTTGCAAGAGCCCCAAATGTCTTAACTGATCAGACATCTTTCAATTTGTAAAGTCATCCAATCCAATTGATGATGCCTACATACTCTTGAGTGTGTAAATATCCAGTAGAGTTTGGTCAATCATTAGAGACCACATATTTGAAGAAAACTGACTCTTTTCAGGAAGCTGTCAATAGTTTACCAGAGGTCAGAGATCATGGCTAAACTCCACCTCCTTGCAGGAATTTTGTCTGGCCTAGGTTTGTACAGATCTTGTACATGAGTCACAACTGTTGTACATTTGTGTGTGCAATTGCCATGAGGTATACAGAAAACACTGTTTTGGTGTAGTCATCTACTACCTCTGCCTCTATAATACATTCCTTCTGCATCAAAAAGTGACTACTGAGCCTTGGGAGGAAAACCTGTTCTATAGAAGTCCCATTTAGTGCTCATCACTCCAAAGTCTTTTAATGTGTGCATCTTTTACAGTTGTCAGTCTCTGTGTTCATCACCATTCATTCCATGGATAAACATTTCTGATGATGGTAGGGAGATGCACTAAACTATAGGTATAATGAAAAGACATTACAAGTTGGTTTCTGAAGAATTTTTTAAAAACTCAGTCTTGGAGTAAATAGGTCATGGATATGAGAACTGGTATCCTTCAGGTGTAATGGGAATTACTCAAATATAATGTCTTTAAATATTGGTTCATTATTCCTGAAATATCTGGTTTTAGAGCTTCAACTAGACAATCATTGCGCTTCCAGTGTCATTTTCTGTCCTTGATTTACTTTTCAAGCTTTTGCTTGTTTTACATGATATTTTTATTCCTTGGAGATTTCAAAAATATAATGTATCTTGATCTACTACACTTGCCAGTACCCATCCAACACACCATAGGTGCCCTAACACAGCTACATCACAACTTCAAGCCTTTTTAAAAAACAAAACCCACTCAGGATAATTTGTGGTACTCATTTCGGCATGAGTGTTGTTCCATCCACAAAAGCATGGGAAACCTAACCATGGATATAAACCAAATTAATAAAAACCCTGACTCATCCAGATGCCATCCATTGCCAATAGCTCCTCAGCCAAGATGGGATCTCAGGACATGCCCTATCCATGCTGAAATATTAATGGGCTTGATCTCATATAGTTTTTCTATAGGCAATCACTGATGATATGAGTTCATTTGCACAACAACCAAGTCAAACGCAGAGGGCAAGATTCACAGAGGACAATTTCAGAGCACTCCTCCAGATCCTCTAGCTTTTACATTCTTTCTATTCCCTGTTCTGTTATGTTTCCTGAACTTTGGGTAGTGGGGTGATATGGATATTGCATCAATTATTGAGCACTCACAGTCAATTATTTTCCATTTTGATGAGTTAAGAGTCTCAACATTAGTCTTTTGTGGGGTATCTCTGTGGATTTCTGTGGGCCTCTTTAGCACTTTGTTTCTTCTTCTTCTTGTGTGGTCTTCATTTACCATGGTCTCCTATTTCTTGTTCTCCCTCTCTGTTCTTGATCCAGCTGGGATCTCCCACTCTCTTTCCCTCGACCCTCACTCTTCATTGCTCCCACTCATGTCCAGGTTGCTTATGTAGATCTCAGCCATTTCTCCATCATTGGGCGATCCTCGTGTCTTTCTTGGGGTCCTGTTTTCCAGGTAGCCTCATTGGTGCTGTGAATAGCAGTCTAGTCATCATTGTTCCATATCTAGTATCCTCCTATGAGTGAGTACATACCATATTTGTCTTTCTGATTCTGGGTTACCTCACTCAGGATGATGTTTTTCTAGATCCACCACCCATTTGCCTGCAAACCTCATGATGTCATTGTTTTTCCTCTGCTGAGTAGTATTCCATTGTGTATATGTGCCACAATTTATTTATCCATTCTTCAGTTGAAGGGCATCTAGGTTGTTTCCAAGTTTTTTGGCCGAGAGACAGCCGGGTCTGACCTACTCTGGTGATGGGATGGCCAAACACCCTAATAGTTGTGCCAGAAACCCCATCCAAGGACTGAGGAATCTGGATGCAGACATCCACGGCTAGGCCCCTGGTGGAGTGCCGGGAGTCTAATTAGCAAGAAAGAGGAGGGTTTATATGAGCAAGAATTGTTGAAACCAAGCTTGGATAATGCACAGGGACAAATAGCCAAACGAATGGAAACACATGAACTATGAACCAAAGGCTGAGGGGCCCCCAACTGGATCAGGCCCTCTGAATAGGTGAGACAGTTGATTGGCTTGATCTGTTTGGGAGGCATCTAGGCAGTAGTACCAGGTCCTGTGCTCATTGCATGAGTTAGTTGTTTGAAACCTGGGACTTATGCAGGGACGCTTGCTCAATCTGGGAGGAGGGGACTGGACCTGCCTGGACTGAGTCTAATAGGTCGATCTCAGTCCTCAGGGGAGGCCATGCTCTGGAAGGGGTAGGAATGGGGGGTGGGCTGGGTGGAAGGGGAGGGGGCAGGAAGGGGGAGAACAAGGGAATCTGTGGCTGTTATGTAGAACTGAATAGTATTGTAAAATAAAATAATAATAATAAATAATAATAATAATAATAATAATAATAAAGAGTCTCAACATTAACTAATGCCCAATGAAAAAAGATGAAGGTGAAGAACAGCACAAACTCATGGGTAGAAATATGAATATTTAGAAAGCAATTTGACAACATGACCACTTAGTTAAACATTAGTAGGAGCCCCACTTAGGACCTATGTCCACTCCAGCCATGGGGTTATGATTCGGGTTATGGTACCAGGCATGTGTTGCCTCCTTGAGGATCAAGCTTCACATTGAAGCAGACATCACTTAGTTACCCCGTAACAGGCACATCATTATTGCACTGCTGGGCACATCTGGCTTGGCAGGTCTGTATTGTAGCATATAGAACCAATGCAGGAAAAGAGTGTCATATGCAAAATCAGACACTGAAAAATGAAAAGCATAGCTGTAAGAAATTGCAGACAAAGGTGAACTGAGAAAAGAGGTAAAGTTCAGATTCCTCTGGTGGTTGTCTGCCCTGCCCCACTTGACAGAGCCCTTTCTATTTTTCCCAAAGAGCAGATCTTCCTCAACACAAATATTCAGCTGATTCAAAAAGTCACAAGCATTCCCTCTCCCTCTCTCAGTGTCTCTCTGCCTCTCTGTATCTCTTTGTCTCTCTATCTCTCTATTTTTATCACTCTGTCTCTGTCTCTTTGTCTCTGTCTCTCTGACTCTGTATCTCTGTCTCTCTCACACACACAAACACACACACACACAAAAACAGGTACCTATGTCTCATACTTCATTGGTGTTATTATTAATGATATCATACAACCTTGATTCATACCTTCAGTTGATTTCAGCCAATAAATTGTTGTATTGATGGGAATCTTTCTTTCCAACACCAAATAATATACCATTCCTTCCATGTGTCTCTGTCATCATATCTTTCTGTTTTCCTAGTACACATCACCATGAGGAAGGTACTGACTTGTATGCTTGTTGAAAATGACTCCCCACTAACACACAGATTTTGTGGTTATTTGTTGTTGGATCCAGGCATTAGATCTTGTCACTGGAGTGGAACAATTAGAGTATAACAAATAACAAGTATCCAGCCTCAGTAGGAAGGTTCAAGCCTTTAATTACAGAACTCTTGGAGTGGAGAGAAGTTTATCAATAATTCAAGGCCATCCTTGTTTATGTAGCAAGACTGAGGCCAGGATTGTTGACACACCCTTTGTAATCATTGCCCAAAATAAATATCTTTTTACTAGTTTCATGACAAAACCACTGTTAATTATCATCTAGACATATGTCATAAGCTTATTACTTGTATCTTCACTAACATGCTTTTGCATCTGTTGTTTGTTTTGAGACAGAGTCTAGGTGAGTTCAGGCTGGGACACATTCACTGAGCATCTGAAAAAGACATTGAACTCCAGAACTTCTCTTGTCTTTACCTCCTGAGTGTTGGCATTACAGATCTGTGCCACCACATCTGGCTTGCATTTGGCTTTTCTTATGATGTACATATGTATATGGGTTTATGATGACATGAATGCCTATGTGTGAATGTGAGCATTCTTTTTCTAAGGTTTGAGTGTTGAAGTCAGAAGACAACATCAGGTGTTGCTATCTACCTTGTTTGAATCAAGGTCTCTTATTTCTTGTTCATCTTGTGTGTGCCAGATTAGCTGTTTCCAACCTTCAGGGAAATCTTCTGTCTCCACTCCCATCTCAGGGAAGGAACATCAGTGTGACAAACAGAAGCTGTACCACCATCTTTACATGGTTTCTGAGGATTCAAACTCAGGTCCTCACACAGGCTTGACAAATGCTTTCCACTGAGCCATCTCCTGAGTCCAACTTTCAGCCTCTTTAAGTGACCTAACTCTGTCATGCATTCCCTAATTCACATTCGCTGTACAAATTCTCTGTAGATCATTTACCCTCAGCCTCCAGTCCAGTCTTAGACTCTTTGAATTCATGTTTCCTACTACCCTTAACCTGTCTGAACTCTTGGCTTCTCTCCTGACTTGATTCAGTTAGCCCCTCAGGTAACAGTGAGCAGTGCAAGTGTGCAATGGAAACTGATACGTAAAGAGTGAGCACACCCAGAACAGGAACAGTAAAGACACTGGGACTTTGGAAAACACATCAGACTAGCACTGTGAATGGACATAAAGCTTTGGCATAAAGTAGAAGGCTATTCTTAGAATGTCTCCAATGATCCACGTTTTGGAATGTGGGTCTCAATGAGACACTCTTAAAAAATATAGTAACCTCAGATATGGATGCCATTGGGTGGGGGCTCTCCCTCAGAAGGGGTTAAGATAGATCTCCAGACAGGATAGTAACTAAAAAGTCCAAGCCTGGCCATGCCCTAGACCCTCTGACTTCCTGTATTAGTGTGACTGATTTTCCCAGCACATGTTCCTGTCCTTGCAACCTGCCAGTAGGATGTCTCCAGTGGTAAATGTATAAGGTGATGAGTTTGTTAATGAACTTGATTTTATCAGTTCACTATTTGTGTGTGTGTGTGTGTGTGTGTGTGTGTGTGTGTACATCAAACATCATGTTGAATGCTGTAAATGCAGACTGGTTTAATTTTTCTTAGTAAAGCAGAAAAGTGAAGAAAATCAAGCTGTCCCATTCTCATGTTTTCTGATTGACACTTTCTTCCTCTCCACACAAGCATGAATGGATCATGGTTTGAGCACACCCATGGCAGGCTGTCCATGAAAGAATGGGGCAACTTCCTGGTACTGAGTCATGAAGACATGAAGAAGGTCAGCCTCGTTCTTGAAGGCACCACACAGTTGAAGACGAGAGGAAGCGGTCCTTCAACCACTGTTTACTTTATAGAAGTGAAGTCTGGTGATGAGGACATTACTGATAGTTGTGATTTCTTGTTTGTTTGTTTTTGGTTGGGAGATTTTCTTTTTATTATATTTTTATTATTAAAATGATTTTCTATTATTTTATTATTTTTATTTTTAAAAATGATTTTTAATTATGAATATATTTTGAACATATCATCCCCTCCTCAAGGCCTTCCAAATCCTCCACAGTCCTTACCAATCCACTTTAATTTTTTTCAAAAAGGAAAAACACAGTACAACAACAAACCTCCACAAATCAAGAACAGAAAATATAACAAAGTACAATATAAAATGCTGTGCTAGAAGGATTTCTGTCAACTTGTCATGGACTAGAGTCATGTAAGTGGAGGGGACCTCAATTAAGAAAATGCCCCCATAAGATTGGGCTGTAGGCAAGCTTGTAAGGCACTCTTTTCTTTTCTTTTTTTTCATTATTATTATTGTTATTATTATTATTATTATTAAATTTTCTATCCACTTTACATACCAACCACAGATTCCCCTGTCCTCCCTCTGCCTGCCCCCCAGTCTTCCCCCAACTCACTCCCTATTCCTACCTCCTCCAAGGCAAGAACTCCCATGGGGAGTCAGCAGAGCCTGAAACAATCAGTTGAGGCAGGTCCAAGAGCCCCCTCCCTGCACCAAGGCTACACAAAGTGTCTCACCATAGGCACTAGATACCAAATACTAGCTTATGCACTAGGACAGGTTCCTATCCCACTGCCTCGGGGGCCCCCTAAACAGGTTAAGCTAAACAACTGTTTTGCCTATCCAGAGGGCCTAGTCCAGTACAATGGGGTCTCCTCAGCTATTGGTCCACAGCACATGTGTTTCTACTAGTTTGGCTAGTTGTCTGTGTATTTTTTCCCTTTATGGTCTCGATGTCCCTTGCTCATAGAATCCTCCTCTCTCTCATTGATTGGATTCCTGGAACTCAGCCTGGCACCCGGCTGTGGATATCTGCATCTGCTTCTCTGAGTCACTGGATGAGGGCTCTCTCTATGATGACAGTTAGGATATTTAACAATCTGATCACCAGAGGGGACAGTTCAGGCACCCTCTCCACTATTGCCAGTAGTTTGTGGAGTCATCCTTGTGGATTCCTAGGAACTTCCCTAGCACTCTGTTTCTCCCTATTCCCATGATGTCTTCATTTATCCTGGTATCCATTTCCTTGATCTCCCACTCTATCCCTGTTCCAGCTCAAAACTCCCATTTTCCTATGTTCTCATTCCCCATTCCTTGCCCTCCATTACCCCCCCTCCCAGTTTGCTCATGTAGATCTCATCTAGTTCTCCTTTGCTGGGTGATGCATGTGTCCTTCCTAGGGTCCTCCTTACTAGCTAGTCTCCCTGGAGCTATGAATTGCAGTCTGGTTATCCTTTGCTTTACATCTAGTATCCACTTATGAGTGAGTCCATACCATGTTTGTCTTTCTGAGTCTGGGTTACCTCACTCAGGATGATTTTTTCTAGATCCATCCATTTGCCTGCAAACCTCATGATATCATTGTTTTTCTCAGCTGAGTGTATATGTACCACATTTTATTTATCCATTCTTCAGTTGAAAGGCATCTAGGTTGTTTCCAGGTTCTGGCTATTATACACAATGCTGATAGGAACAAAGCTGAGCAAGTGCCCTTGTGGTATGATTGAGCATTCCTTGGGTATATGCCCAAGAGTGGTATAGCTGGATCTTGGGGGAGATTGATTCCCAATTTTCTAAGAAAGCACTATATTGATCAAGTTTTCTCACATTAGAGACTCTGACAGTGGTACCTCCAGGGATAGTTGATGCTTGAATAAGGAGACATTTCTTCTGGGTATGTTGGGAATGTGAGAAGCAATAGCACTGATACCCACATGGACCTAATCCCTGTCATCATAATTCTCCAAGTTCCTGCAATTGTGGATATCCTTGCTGGAGGGATTGCAGACATGTGTGATGGATAAGGGGCTCCAGAGGTTGATCCATCTACTGATCTCATGCATAGATCTAGAAAAATCCAAAATTACTTTCATTTGATGACCTCTTCTGGCCATAAAGAGTGTGGCTACCTTTCCTTACATATTTCGCCACATGAGCTGAGCTCCTACTACCTGCTGTTTATTGGCTTGACAGTGTCCAGATCTTTCCTATGTAATTGGACGTTCCCTGTCCCAACCACTCAGTCCCAAAGAAACACACAGAAACTTATGTTAATTACAAATACTTGGCCAATAGCTCAGGCTTGTTACTAGCTAACTCTTACACTTAAATTAACCCATATTTCTAGTTATGCTTTGCCATATGGATCATGGCTTATTATTTCATTTTTTAACATCCTGCTTGCTCTATGGCTGGTTGGCATCTCCCCTGACTCTTCCCTCATTCTTCACATCATTCTCAGTTTGTTTTTCTTGCCTAACTTCCTGCCCAGCTACCAGCATGTCAGCTTTTTATTAACCAATGATAGTAATACATATTCATAGTGTAGAAAATGATTGTTCCAAAGCATCCACCCCCCTACAATTGTGTCCTAGGTTTCTGTTTCTTCTTATGGCTCTATAAGGCTAAGTCTAGGCTCCCAGATTTGTAGCTCTCTGTCTCAGGTCCCTGCAGTAGCTCAGTTTTAAAGACCATTATCCCTCTGAAGATATCACTAGGAGATGCTCTTTGAATTGTACAGAATGACAAAATAAAATTTCTGCCCACTGCCTCCCATTCAAAAGAGGAATTACCACCTCACTAAAAACCTGCACCGGAATTTGAGGCTCAAAAGAACTTGTCTGGAGGGGATACTGTCAGTCTGGTTTTACCTCTACTGCCTGGCATAATTTTTGGATGAGGCTCTAGCTTCCTCCTAATACCAAAGAACTGAGAAACTTGAACTCTGTTACTTCTCGGCTTACTTTTGCCTGTGTATGTGTGTGTGGTGTGCACATCTGTGTGCATGTATGTACAGTGGCCAGAGGTCAACAGCAGGTGTCCTCTTTGGTCACTCTGAACCTTCTATATTGAAACAACGTCTTGGGGAGAGGCTAGTTTTCCTTCTCTCAGCAGTCATCAGTTGCCTCCTTGTAGTTCTTTGTCTAGAGCTGGGGGACATTTGAAAACTTAGTGTTATTGTTCCACTGCCATTTCTTTCTTTTTTTTCTTTTTCTTTTCCTTTTTTTTTGAGACAGTGTTTCTCTGTGTAACAGGCCTGGCTGTCCTGGAACTTGCTTTGTAGACCAGGCTGGTCTCAAATTGAGATCCGCCTGCCTCTGCCTCCCAAGTGCTGAGATTAAAGGCCTGTGCCACCACTGCCTGGCACCACTGCCATTTCTAGGAGAGAGTCTTACAGTAGACTTCCTGGCCCTTTGACTTTTATAATCTTCCTACCCCTCTACCACAATGTTCCCTGAGCTACAGATGAAGGGTTGTGATGGAGATATCTTCACTGGGGCTAGGATCCACATGGTTGATGATCTCTGCATTGTGACTGTGTATTAATTATGCACACATGGAAAACCCCCAGCTGGCTGGGCTAGGGTATCCCATGAGTGCAGGGGACCATGCTGGCAAGCTGGACAGATGCAGCAGTGGGGTGGCGGGGTGGTGGATGGATACTCGCAATCCAGAGGCTACATCGGCACAGAAATGGTTTGTTATAATAGAGAGACCAAGAGAAGATAGGAAAGAGAGAGAGAAGAGAGAAAAAGAAAGAGAAAGAGAGGGAGGTTGAGGGGTGCACACCTCATGGGAGTGGAGGGAGAAAGAGAGGTGGGGTCGGAGATTTTAATTGTAGTTTTCTGTGATGGTCTCCACTTACTGTAAAGAGAAGCTTCTTTGATGAAGAGTAGCTACACTTATGATGTTATTCTATTTTAGTTAAAGATATATATATTTTTTTCCCACTCCTCTCCATTTATTGGGTACTGATCCAACAACACAAGTAAGACTGGGGTAGGGGAAGGGCAGGTGATTTCCAACAAGCCTGTGGCCAGCCTCAGAGTCCTAAGCAAGTCCAGTCTCCAGCATGCCTGTGTCCAGACCCTCGGCAAGGGTACCCCATGGACCTCCCCACTCCGAGCTCCTAGGCCATAGTGGAGGGACTGCAGGCCGAAGGTGAAGGTCCAGAGGGCTTCCTGCCACTTTTGGAACCTGTTGCTGTTTCTCCTGTTTTGGAACCTGTTGCTGTGTTTTTTGTTGTTGTTGTTGTTGTTGTTTTTTTAAGCAAGGTCTCTGACTTGACTCAGAGCTCAGCAAGTTAGCACTGGGAATGCAAGCAAGTGTTCCATTCTTTCTGCTTGGCATTTTCAATGTAGGCACCAAGGATCTGATCTCTGGTCATCATCTTTGCACAGCAAGTGGTTTAGGCAGGAAGTCATCTCCAAGTGTGTTGACTTATTTTTCTTCAGTGTTTTGCTCCTCCTTTCCTCCAGCACCTCTCAATTATTCTAGTAAGTGGGTCACACAGGGACAACTCCCACTACACCATCTTACCCCAGACACTGTATATGAGCTTTTAAAAAATGTATGTACAGTGGCCAGATCTAGAAAATGTATCTATTTTTAAAAAATGTATCTATTTAGTTTACATCTTGGCCACAACATTCCCCCATTCTCCCCTCCCAGTCCCTCTCCCCATTACCCGTCTCACCTCTCAGCCCCCTCCACTTCCATCTCAATCCAGGAAAGGGCAGGTCTCCTGTGAGTATCAATAAAACATGGCATATCAAGTTGCAGTAAGACTAAATATATCCCTCATGTATTAAGGCTGGGAAAGGTGACCCAGTATGAGAAGTAGGGTCCTAAAAGCCAGTAAAAGAGTTGAAGACAGCCCCTGTTTCCACTCTTAGGAGTCCCACAAGAGGACCTAGTTACACAACTGTAACATATATGCAGAGTGCCTAGATCAGTCTCATGCAGATTCCCTGGTTGTCTGTTCAGACTCTGTGAGCCCCTATGAGCACAGGTTAGTTGACTGTGTGAGCCTTCCTATGGTGTCCTTGATCCCTCTGTCTCCTGCACTCCTTTCTCCTCCTCCTCCTCCTCCCCAGGATTTCCAAACCCCACCTAATGTTTGGCTGTGGGTCTCTGCATCTGCCTCCATCAGTTGCTGGATGACGCCTCTCTGATGACAATTGGGCCAGGCACCAATCTGGTCACAGGAGAAGACTAGTTCAGGCTACTTATCACTATTGCTAGGAGTCTAAGCTGAGGTCCTCCCCATAGACTCCTAGGAGATTCTCCTGTGCCAGGATTCTGCCCAACCCTGAAATGCAACGTCCCCAGCAGTCCCCCTCAGCACTCTCTCTCCATGCCCCTCAACATAATCGATGAGCTGCTTTTTAAATGAAGATGTTACCTCATGTGTCCTGCAGCACAAATGCCAATGTATATCTTCGAAGAAATAATGTACTAAGGAAAACAAAAAGGGGGCTGTGTAATATGCTCAACTTTTGGCCAAGGGAATGAAGAAAGCCAATGAAATGCTAGGAATAGGAATAGATTACCAAGTGATGTTGGCTGTCCTCACTGGGAGCTTTTATGTCTAAGTGTGAGTCCAGCCAAAATTACGTCTTTCAAAGAAAAAAATAAGTAATCAAACCTTGAAAATTTTTAATTAATTTTAATTAAAATATAGTTACATTACTTCCCTCTTTCCCTTTTCTCCCCAAACTCCTCCTACGTACCTCCCCCACACCATTGACTGCCTTTTACTTTATTATTATAACATATATATTATATGTAAACAAGTGCACAGATATATAAATACAACCTTGTGCGTCTGTTTTTGTTGCTTGTGTATATATGATTTCAGGGCTGACCATTTTGTATTGGATAGCCAGCTAGAGGCTCATCCCTGGGAAAGACTAATTCTCCCTCTCTTAGCATTTGCCTGTAGTTCTTTGTCTAAAGGTGGGACCTCTGAGATTTCCCCTTCTGTCTATGTGTCCATTGGTGCTGTCCTTGTTCAGGTCTTGTTTAGGCAGTCATATTATTGAGATATCATAGGTGAAGCTTCCCTGTCATTTTTAGGAGACACAATCTCGCAGCAGATTTCCTGTCTTCTGACTCTTATAATCTTTCTGTCCCCTCTTCTACAATGTTCCCCAAGCCTTAGATGTATGAGTTGTGTTGGAAATGTATCCAGTGGGGCTGAGCACCTCATGATTGGTTGTCCTTTGTAATTTGACTAGTTGTGGTTTTCTTTAAAGGTCTCTCTGTTGTAAAGAGAAGTTTCTCTGATGAGTGGTAAGAGCCACATTTATCTGTAGGTGTAATCTTATTAAGGTATAGCTAAGTTCAATTTTCAAGTATACTATTGAGAATTTTTCCACTTATGTTCATCAGGAACATTGTTTTATAGTTCTGCTTTGTGTATTCTCTTCTAAAATTTTCATTTCATTTTTCCATAGTGTGTGTTTCTGTGTGTGAATATATGATGAAAATATGTCTTCTAACTAGAAAAATAGACTTTGAGTTGTGATGCTGATTCTTACCCAAGTAAAATGACACAATTCAAAACACTCAGATTCCTTCAGGCATCCCAACAAAAGACAACTGCTCAAAAAAACCTCCCTTCTAACTTATTTGAGTGACACATTATTCATTATTTTAAATTATAGCCACCCAGTGTGCCATGGAACACCAGAATTTATTTCTTCTATCTAATTGTAACATTATATTCACCATCCAACCTTTCTATGACCCCTCCATTGACCTTCCCTGGTCTATGCCGAGTATTAGTCAAGATCAATGTTTTTAGATTCCACATGGATTAGATGATGTGATATTTGTATTTCTATTACTGTCTTGTTTCACTTAACATAGTGTCATTTAGGTCTCTCTATGTTACTGTCCATGGCAGGATTTTATGACTTTTTTTTTTTAGTGAATTACTGGTATTTCATTGTGTAAATGTACCACAAATTCTTTATTCATTCATTACTTATTGGTCATTTAGCTGCAATATAGCTATCATTTTGGCTTCCCATGGCTCAAGAACAAATAATAGAGAAAACACAACATTTTTAGTCACATATTTAAAATATGGGCACTAACAATTTTATATCCAGCCAAGCTGTTCATCAAGCATGATGGTTTCAGACAGTGTTCATGTACAAACCCTGAAGAAATAGTGATTGTTTCCACATGTTCATAAGGAACCCACTAGGGGGAAGCCTTAAGTCAACCTTGATTCACTCTTCCATACAAAACAACCCAGAAAGCAATGTACAATGAAGTAGTGTTTTTTGGTGATTCAAAATACAGTGGAGTCAGGTAACAAGGAGTGTGAAACTCTAGCCCAGATTTTAACAGTCATAAGACTGAGACTTAACTTTTTAACACCTTAACCTCTTCATCTGTCAATTCATTCACACTACTGTTTTTCTTATAGAGTGTGGTGGTTTGAATGAGAATGCCCCCATAGGCTCAATATTTGAATGCTTAGTCACCAAGGAGTGGACCGGTTTGGGCTTTAAGGTTTCAAAAGCCCAAGCCAGGCCCAGTCTTAGTCTCAGTCTCAGTCTCTGTCTCTGTCTCTGTCTCTGTCTCTGTCTCTGTCTCTGTCTCTCTCTCTCTCTGACAGAAGTCTGGGGATCAGGATGTAAAGCTCTCTGCTACTGCTCCAGTACCATGTCTGTCTGCCATGATGATGAAGAACTAACCTTTTTAAAACTGTAAGCAAGTTCCCAATTAAATGCTTTCTTTTATAAGAGTTACCATGGTCTTCACAGCAATACAATAGTACCTAAGACACAGAGTTTGGTAGCATCACTGTTTTAAAATAATAGTTACTGTTAGCTGCACTGATAATAACAGGAGCAATAGGTGAATGCTTCTATAGCGTGTTTTACACCAGAGATTGTATTGTGTGCTAACACACACACACACACACACACACACACACACACACACACACACACGAGAGAGAGAGAGAGAGAGAGAGAGAGAGAGAGAGAGAGAGAGAGAGAGAGACTCATAAAAATCCCTGCAATTTGATGACCATGGTTTTATTGTCACCTCTATTTTACCACATCAGGAAAGTTAAGCGCAAAGAACCAGACATACTAACTGAAAATAACAGCTTGTGAAAACACAGAGTTACTAAGGTCAGCATCAGAAAATATTTTGAAAATCGTTCCTGTCCATGGACACGTGAACTATCTCATGATGCATACAAGCTCGTCAAGGTCCTTGGACCAACAGCCATCCTTTATTTCTACTTATTTGTTTTAACAATTCTGGTTCCTTTTGAAAATGTTGGACATCTCCGTCTCCCCTCCTTCAGTTTTTCCCATTGCCACCCTCTCCACCTTCTCACCCAACCTTGGGCAGATACACACACAAACTCACAGTGATTGTGAAAGCATGCAAAAGATCTGCAAAAAGCTCCATGCAGACAATATTCCAGCCCAGAAGTAGGAAGGGGAGCACAAAAACCACACAAAAACACCCAACAGCTAGTCTGTACAATCACTCAGCATATGCCATGTGTCCTAGTTGCTTTACCTATCTATGCTATGCCACAAAAACCCTTATTCCCAAACCTGTGGGGAAAGCATGGTGTATTCATTCAAAACCACAGGCGCTGAGCATGTCATTCGCTAGTCCATTTGTCTGGGGATAAAGTGCTAAAAAAATCTCCATCTTCATTGAATTTGCAGTGCAATAAAGGGAATTGACAATAAACATGCACATCCATAGGTGCAAATGTGAATTACTGATACAAATATAGAGTAGACATCAGGCAGAAGCAATGGAAATTGAGTAAGTGACATGATGTCCTTTTTTTAAAAATAAATAAATAAATAAATAAATAAATAAATAAATAAATAAATAAATAAATAATAAATTTACTTTACATCCTGGCCACAGTTTCCCCTACCTCCTCTCTTCCCTCCCTGCAAAACTCTGTTCCCACCCCCCAATTCACTTCTCCTCCATTTCTGTTTCGGAAAGGACAGGTCTCCTATGAGTATCAACAAAATATGGCATATCGAGTTGTAGTAAGACTAAACATATACCCCATTTATTAAGGCTGTTCGAGGTGACCCAGTATGAGGAGGAGGGTCCCAAAAGCCTATAAAAGAGTTCCAACTGTTAGGAGTCCCACAAGAGGACCAAGCTAAACAACTGTAACATATATGCAGAGAGCCTAGGTCAGTCCCATGCAGGCTCCCTGGTTGTCAGTTCAGTCTCTGTGAACCCCTGTGAGCCCAGGTTAGTTGATCTTATGTGTTTTCTTGTGGCGTCCTTGACTCCTCTAGCTCCTACAGTTCTTTCTCTTCCTCTTCTTCAGGATCCCCCGAACTCCTCCTAATGTTTGGCTGTGGGTCTGAGTCTGTTTCCATCAGTTGCTGGATGACACTTCTCTGATGACAATTGGGGTAGGATCAATCTGGTCACAGGAGATGGCCAGTTCAGGCTATGTATCTGCTATTGCTACATGTCCTTTCATGACCAAATGCTTCACAAGAAGCAACTTGAGAGACTTTTTTTCTGGTTTACAATTTGAGGTGACACCATCCATCATGCCAGGAAAGGCATGATGGGAGGAACATGAGTTTGTTGATCACATTTAGCCTGAAGTTGGGAAGAAGAGAGAAGATAGGAAGTAGGGCCATGATATAAACATTCAAGGCTCACCCTTGGAGACTCACCTTCTTCAAGGAGGTGTCACCTTCCAAAATAGTGCCCCCTGCTGCTGATAAAGTTCAAACATGTGAATCTATGGTTGACATTTCACTATCAAATGACAGCACATGGGTTCTCTGGGATCTGAAGAAAAGGAGTGAATGAGTCTGGCCTGATAACTTTGAGGAATAGGAACAGTGTTGAAATGCATATGCTTTTAAAGACTACTCTGTCTAGATGTTTGAGGAATGACAGGGAGTTCATTGGTTTGAATGAGTGAAGGCATAATTTGTCCGTCTGTGGTGTTTTGTATTGGCAGTTTTAGCAGACTAATATAATAGACTCATACATCTCACATACTCCTTTTGTTATTATTATTATTTTTTTTTTTGCAACAGAGTTTCTCTGTGTAGCCCTAGCTGACCTGGAACTCACTTTGTAGATGAGGGTGGCCCTGACCTCACAGAGATCCACTTTCCTCTGCCTCCAATTGCCCTACTCTTAAATTCACAAATATTCATGATGTTTGAGAACTTAATATTCTTATGCCATGTGACTTTGAAGCACAGATATGAAACAACCCCTGCCACAGATAAAAAGTCCTTTATCCATGACCCCAACTAACGAATGGAGATTCATTATTTGAGCTTTAGTCTATCTGATATTAATGGGTGTATATTCTCAAGGTTCTACAGGTCCTATAGAAGACTCTAAAAGTGTGAACTCCTTGCTGTATCTCTTTGTTTTTTTGCGTTCCTCATAAAAATGGAGTCCCTATTGATTCATTCTGTATCAGAATCACTGATAATTTTCACTGGCCTGCAAATCAATTGGGTATTCACATAGAAGCTGTAAGATCTAAGTCCACCTCTGCCTTTTTGTAGGTTTTTGATCTTGGGTAAAATTTTCCTTTCAAACTTGCCCCAAGCCACCTAATGTTGTTGGCTAGATACCAGCCTTGGTTCTGAGAAAATTGGAAAGCTTTCTCTTTAGCACAAGTGACAATAACCTTAGGACATTATAACTATTCAGGTGAGATAGAAAGGAATAATGGGTTCTTTCTGATGTCCCTTGCAGTCTTTCCAGAGGGTGAGATGTTCTGGCCTCTGATCACAATGTCCTTTAGCAGGTAAAACAAAGTGAATCTTTTGACCATTCCTCACTCACTATGTACATATTTATCAGCATTTACATAACTCCATTAGCATTCAGGAACATATCTGCCCATTGTCTTTGGGAAAAGTTAGGACCACAGTAAAGAGGATTTGAAGAATGTTCAACAAAGCAGGGAAAAGGCAGCTAAATCAATTCAAGGGTGCGCTAACTTTCAGCCACTTGCCATACTCTATGAATAAGGGATATGGACCAGAACTTTTCATTCCTGGAGATGCATGTAAATTGGATTGTGATAGTTCTAATTGGAGACAGGGTTATAATGGGAAATAATGAACACAAATTAACTAAAAACAGTAATCATTTTTTCTCTCAAATTAGTCTCCCAAAATAGCTTTTGTCTTTTGAGCTGGGGTCCCTTATTTTCCACACATGTGAACTAAGTTGTAACTGGCATTAAATCAATTATTTCCAATGGAGAGATGGCTTTTCCAATGGCTGTGAGAAGATCAGGCATCCTGTGAAGACACTTAACCTGCAAGTTCTCCTAGATTCTGGAGTGGGGATGAGTCAGATAGATCTGCTCAGGATGCTTGAATGAAACCCATGATTTTCCACTTCTTCATGAGATACTTAATCTTCTTTTATTAAGGATTTTTTTTATTCATTTTACATACCAATCACAGATCCCCCTCTCCTTTCTCTTTCCACGCTGCTCACCTCCCCCCAACCCCCCCCCAATTCTCTCCTCTAACAATGCAAGGTCTCGCATGGGGAGTCCAAAGAGCCTGGAACATTCAGGTGAGGCAGGTCCAAGCTCCTCCCCCTGCATCAAGGCTGTGAAAAGTGTCCCACCATAGGTAGTAGGCTCCAAAAAGCCAGCTCATGCACCAGGGATGATCCTGATCCTACTGCCAGGGGGTCCTTTAAACAGATCAAGCTACATAACTGTTTCACTTATGCAGTGGGCCTAGTCCAGTCCCATGGAGACTCCACAGATGTTGGTCTAATGTTCATGAGTTCCTACTAGTTTGGTTTTGTGGAGACACTTAATCTTAATGAATGACTTGGACACTTTGGCCCCCAGTCTCTAAATCTTTGGCCCTACGTTTCCTAGTGGAACCAAGTACAGGATCCCATATGGTGCCACTGTGATGAGACTTCTATGGGTGTATTCAAGAAGCACTGCTAGCCTGTGTGTTTCTTTCTTGCATCTGATGAAGATATTCATCATCCATGGCAACACTGGAGGGTTTTTATGGCCATTATCCTAGTTTATCAAAAGTATAAAAGCCTATGTTTTTGATGCTCATCTTTTCCCTGATCTCTTCATAGGCATTTGGTGAATGATGACTGTTAACCCTGCTTTTACTAACATGGCCATAATGCCTGGCCTCTAAGACCATTTGTTCTTTATTTTGGATTATCTTGAAGTACACTAAGCCATTTGCAAGGGAGATATCTACTTCTGGTTTGGTGTTCTATTTTCTAAATATCACCCTCACTGTTAACCCTCCTCTCTCCATTCTCATATTTTCCCTTCTTCCCTCTCTTCCTCTCTCTCCTCCTTCCTCCCTTCCTTATTCCCAAGGACAAATTCTTGGTTAATTATTGCTTTTGAAATCAGACACAGTTGGATGTGATCCCAAATGCACCTGCATGGTGCTGTGTTGAATAAATACTAATATCTCTCCAGGTTTCATCTCTAAAAATCAGGAGAAGACGCAGACTATATCTTACAAAGTTGTAAGATATTCAAAGATTGGCTGTCTTGTTGAAAAAGCCAAAAGATCCCTTACAGGGCAAACAACACTTTCAGAAAGACACCATGGATCACTCTAAGACAGATGTTGAATCACTCTAAGTCATTTAGGACAAAGGGAATTCACTGTGGAGGAAGTGTGTGAGCAGACCGAGTAGGAGGAGCAGAAAGAGAGAGTATAACGTCAGAGCAAGGTTTGCTCCTGGGTGTGCCATCTGCAGGCAGTGATGAGACATCTTGTGGGCTGGGTGTCGCTAGCTGTCTGTATGTATGGACTGAATGCAGGTGAGGTGGAAAAGAGGGGGAGAGGGTTGGAGCAGGAGAGTCCAAGGCAAATGAGCATTGAGAAAGGCTGGAGATCAACTCTCCATGACATCTTTTCAGTACAGCAAGGAGAGGGTGGAGAGCTGTGGATTGGACTGTTGCTTGTTCTTCCCCTCCTTGGTTGAGTGAGCACAGAACAGGTGACTTTACCTGTAAGGGAGCCCTAGTTTCAGCATCTGTATAGTAATAAATAATATCTTCATGAAAGAGGGGAACTATTTTGAGTTTTTTTTTTTTTTGAAATTTCTGCAAAACCTCTTGTTAAGGAAGCAAGGTCTAAAATAGTGTATGGACTCAGTTATTCTTTGCATGAGAGTAGTCTGTTAATGCCTTCCTATCTGGTTGTTGACTGACAGTGTCCATACGTTTCAAACACACATGACATGGGTTGCCTGTGGGGCAGATGTCAGGGTGACTGAGGTCAGGTTTGGTGGGGAGAAATTTCATGTTGATTCATTTTATAAGTCACTTATATGGAATTTGAACCATATGAATGGCATCCTCAGGAGACAAGTAATTTCAATGCAGAACAAGGGGTCTCCTCTTGTGTGTGGTTGTGAGTTAATCAGGAAGGGTAGAGGAGTCCTTTAGCACAGCCATCATCCTGCAGCTGTGTCCACAGGAATGCAGGGCCCTAGAGAAAGCTGTGCTTTTTGTGCATGACAGCTTGAAATATACAGAGTGTGGGGTACTCTGGGTCTAACGAAGAGAGAATTAGAACACTTTGTTGTTTCAGTAGTATGTTTTGAAAGAGTCTCATGTAGTCTAAATAGATCTCATGTTCACCATGTAGATGAAGATAGCCTTAAGCTCCTGATTTCCCAGTTTTTACCTTTTGAGAGCTGAGATTATGTGCAAGTACCACCATCCCTAGTCAGTTTATATGTTGTTGGGATCAAACTCAGGGCTTTGTGCATGTTATGCAAGCACTCAACCAACTGAGACATATCCTCTTCTCTTAGAAAGGATTTGGGCTCTTGTTGTCACCAGAGATATAAAGAAAGCAAGAATCATGCAAGTTGGAATGCAGTCAGAAAGGAGGCCAATGCTATAACATGATATCTTAGTAAATCTTGTCTATGACAAGGAGAGTTGCTGTGAGATGTTCTGTATGGCAAATGTGTTGCTCTGATTGGTTAGTAAATAAAATACTGATTGGCCAGTAGTCAGGCAGGAGGAAGTATAGGTGGGACAAGGAGGAGAAGAATTCTGGGAAGTGGAAGGCTGAGTCAGAAACACTGCCACCACCACAATGACAAGCCGCATGTGAAGATACCGGTAAGCCATGAGCCATGTGGCAAGGTATAGATTTATAGAAATGGGTTAATTTAAGATATAAGAACAGTTAGCAAGAAGCTTGCCATGGCCATACAGTTTGTAAGCAATATAAGTCTCTGTGTTTACTTGGTTGGGTCTGAGCAGCTGTGAGAGAGATTTGTCCTGACTATGGGCCAGGCAGGAAAACTCTAGCTACACAGAGTAGCTGTCTTTGAGTAAGGAATGAAAGCAGATAGGTAGAAAAAGGGGGGCATGTATTGTAGGGGGACAGTCTAGAGCAAGTAAGGATTGAGGAAAGCGTACTGAGTCACTTGCTTTGGAGAAGGGAATAAGATCACTTGCTGGCAGGGCTTTATTTCCCTCTTGTGTCGATGTAACCAACCATCTTATTAAAATAAGAAACACACAACCAATGTAGAAGAGAAAGCCGAGAGGTCAGAGCTCAGAGCTAAAATCTTACCTCCTGCAGTGCTCCTAGCTTCCCCGAAAGAGAGCTACTTCCTGTGTGTCTGTCTTTAAATAGTCTTTCTGTTCTGCCTTTTCATTGGTTGTAAACCCAAACACATGACTACAGCGTCACTGCCTGTAAGTACCGCCTTCCAGGTCTTAAAGGCGTATGTCTCCAATGCTGGCTGTATCCCTGAACACACAAAGATCTCTTCTACCAAGTGCTGGGATTAAAGGCGTGCACCACCACCACCACGCTCTTGCTATGGCTCTAATAGCTCTGACCCCCGGGCAACTTTATTTATTAACATACAATGAAAATCACATTTCAGTATAAATAAAATACCACCATACTCTTGTAGCTGCAGACTTTCTCTCCAGGTCCTGCCAAGCCCCTGCAGCCCTGCAACCCACTTATAAAATAAACACACAGACGCTTATATTATTTAAACTGTTTGGCCTAATGGCTCAGGCTTCTCGCTAACTGTTCTTATCCTTAAATTAACCCATTTCTATTAATCTATAAGTTGCCACATGGCTTGTGGCTTACTGGTATCTTAACATGTTGCTTCTCATCACATTGTCTGACAGTGTCTCCCTGCTTCAGCCTTCCACTTCCCAGAATTCTCCTCCTTGTCTCGCCTACACTATTCTTCCTGCCTGGCTACTGGCCAATCAGCATTTTATTTATCAATCAGTCATAGCAACATATATTTACGGCATACAGGACATCCCACAGCACCCTCCCATGTTCCCCCTGAATTCTGAAGCACTCTTATCATGACTCATTTTATCTCATAAAAACACTTCAGAACTTTGTGGAAACATAGTAGAATATCAAGGAAGTTGCTTAAGTCAATCCTAACAAAACTGAAAATAAAATATGTAAAGCCAGAAAGTTATGAGGGAAGGATCCTTAGGAAGTTGCTCCAGAAAATGAAAAAGCTATTATAAAATGCTCTACAGGAATGACAGATATACACAAAGGGTGTGTAAATGACCTTACAGGAGATCAGGCATGGAGGTAGCTCATTAGATATAAGAGCTTGACCCTAAGATTCACCAACTGATGTGGATTCTCAGATTACAGAGTAGAAGGAGGGAAATGACTTCTGCAAGTTGTCCTCTGACATCCACATATATATCATGGCTTGCAAACAGACACACAAATACACACACACACACACACACACATACACATACACACATTTATAAAGAATAAAGAATAACAAAACAAAAACTCAAACACACAAAAAAATCTTGTAAGTACTCTCTCAATCATATTTTCCAGCAGGTGTTGGTTGCATTTGGGGGTGGTACCACTCATATTATGGTTGTTTGGGGTCAATTATAATCTCAATTTATCTGACAAACTTTCTCATCCCCCCCTTGACCCAGGCTCCTTAAATATGGCTAACATTTACTTTGACACCATATTCTCATTGAAATGTTCTGTTAACAATAAGTTGGAAGAAGAATATTACTTAGACTTTTAGTGAGTGGACAGAACTGGCATGGCATTGGACATGGTGGGATGACTTTAACTGACTCCAAGGAAGACATCAGAGGAGTGAGAGCTCACATCTAAGTGGATGGAACTTCCTGGCTTTCTACAGCTTGATGTGACTTTCCCTAGGTAGATATACAACCCCAACTTGATGAGATGTTGCAGGACACTGATGTATATTTCGTAGTCATTCTGTATATGCAGTGCTTTAGAAAGTGGCTTACACTTTACAAATTATTTTTTGTCTTTCAGACTTGATTCCTTATTTACGGCCCCCAATGGAAGGTAAGGGGGCAACCTCTATCTGGCAGCATCTTAAATGTTAGCTTACACCTCTTAAGAGTAGCAGATGCATACTTTCCTGCTGTGGAAATTTTTTGTTTTATTCTTATGATCTAAGAAGCTTCCCTGGGCTACATCAGCTAAACAATATTGAAGTTAAGTGACCAACTCAAGATTCTTGTCACTCAAGGAAGGCACTCCTTTATCCATTGGGACTCAGATAAGGCATTATGTGGGTTTCTGTACTTAGTTGTTTATTTCCCTTTACAGTGTAATAGTAATTACATATGTATGGAGTCAAATTTGATGCTTGGATATAGGTTTACACTATGAGTGGTTAAATCAAGGTCATTAATGTAATTAATAAAACCATCTTGTTACAAATACCAGTTTAAAATTTATTTATTTTATTAAAATATAATTGCATTATTTCCATCTATTCCCTTTCAATTCTCCAACTCCTCCAATGTTCCCTCTACATCACATTCCCTCAAATTCCTGGCCTCCATATATATGCATGCACAACTTGCTGAATCTATTCAGTGATGCATGCATGTATATGATTACAGGGCTGACCACTTGGTATTAGAGGCTCCTCTATGAGAGAAAACTAATTCTCCCACTCTCAGCATCCTTTCATTTCCTGTAATTCTTTGACCAGGGGTGAGATTTAATGATATTTCCCCCTTCTGTGTTAGCATGCCTATTGATGCTGTCCTTGTTCAGGTCTTGTTTAGGCATCTATATTGTTGTGTTACATGGGTGAAGCTTTCCTGCTATTTCTATGAGGCACATCTCACAGTAAATTTCCTGGTCTTCTGACTCTTACAATTTTTCTGTCCCTTCTTCCACAGTGTTCCCTGAGCCTTCTGTGCAGGAGTTGTATTGTAGATATATCCGCTGGGAAAGGGAACCTTATGATCAGTTGTTCTTTGTATTTTGACTAGTTGTGGTTTTCTGTGATAGTCTCTGTTAGTTGCTAGAAGAAGCTTATTTGATGAAGGTTGGGAGCTACACTTATCTGTGGGTATGAGTATATGTATTTAGAATGCAGTTAGGAATTATTCTGACAAGCTTCAGGTTTTTTTTTTTTAATAGAAAAAGATAAGCCACATCAAAGCCTTGTCTTATCTTAAGAACAAGGGAATGTCAATAGGTCAGCTGTATGGTTCTGTTTATGATTAAGAGTGAGCACGGGCCCTTCAGAATGGAACAATACATTGGGAGAAGACACAGATATGCTATTGCTGCAGACAGAACAAAGAAAAATGCTAAGTGATGAAAATGCTTGTGGAGGGCAGCAGAGAGAGTGGAGAGTTGTTTTGGAGATTACCTTGGTAAGTCAGGGTAACATGATGGGAAAGGTTCCTGAGATGGGAAAGCTCTGGAGATGAAGTCTCTCACTGCTAATGGACCTCCAATTGAGGAAATCTCTAATTTTCTTGGAGATTTGCTGATATTTTCTGTCACAAGCAGAAAGGTAGCAAGTGACAAACAAGCTGCAGGTGTATGTAGGGGTTTTGGGAGAGCAGGCCTGTGCCTCACTGAAATGAACATTCTAAAATCAAGTCCCAGCTGGGCATGGTAGCTCAGGTTTTAATCTCAGCACTCAGGAAGCTGAGGCAGGAGGACTGATATGAATGAGAGGCCAGTCTTAGCTACAGAATTCTAAGACAGACTGAGTTACAGGAGTGAAACCTGGTTTAAAAATTAAATGAAATATAAAAATTTAAAAGTCAATTCCTGCTAACCATGATAGCGAATGCCTTTTAATTCCAACACTGAGGAGGCAGAGGCAGGTGGATCTCTGAGTTAAATGCCAGCCTGATCTATATAGTAAATTCTAGGCCAGCCCAGGTCAGCATAGTGAGACCCTGGAATCAAAGAAACAAAACAAAACAAACTCATTTTCCATTGTAAGCATCTTTTACATTCTGAAATTGTTCTTTTCTCCAGAATTTCCTGTGCCAAACTGTACCTTTCCATTCATCTATAATGAGGTAACCTACCACAGCTGCATCTCTGTCCACAGTGACTATGATTGGTGCTCCCTTGATTATTATTTCCAAGGAAGGTGGAGATACTGCAAAGCATTTGGTGAGAGTCCTATAAAGGTATATATTTTATAACCATGCCCCAAGAGGCAGTGTGTAGAATCTGGAGAAAATGTTTTAGATTTCAGAAAGCAGTAATATATATATATATATATATATATATATATATATATATATATATATCAAGCAGATAGAAAAAAATAGTTGACTATTTTCTCCACAGGGATTAATTTGAGGACAGTGTTCTTAGTGCATCCTTTATCCATCTTTCTCTGCAGATCCTCCAATGTGTACCTTTCCTTTCCAATTTGGAAAAAAGTACATTTATGAATGCACCAAGGAAGGCTACATTTTGAATCGGAGTTGGTGTTCATTGACTGACAATTACAACAAAGATAAAAAATGGAAGCAATGTTCTCCTTACAAGTAAGATGATGGGTCAATGTCCTATTAGCTGTGAAAGGAACAAAGCATTAGGCTGGTGGGTGAGAAGTCTGAGCTCTAGATCTCCTGACTATGACTTCATCAGGGGGCAGCAGACATTTCCTGTAAATTTGTCTCCTGTTGAGTACAGTGGGCTTATGTGGTCAAAAATCCTCAGCTTGGCTTGGGAGCACAAACACAGTCACAAAATGACAAGTATACTGGGTCTTTGGCAAATCTGACATGCTGGTTTCCATTTCCACCTTTTTCTAATGATTAAAATCACATGCGTCACTTTTGTTGTTGCTGTGACAAAACACCCAAGAAGAGAAAACTCAATGAAGGAGGGAAGGGTATCTTTGGGCTACTGTGGTTTGAGGGAACATAGTCCATTATGGTATGGATAGAAGGTGCGGTGGTGAGAACATGAGTCAGCTGATCACATTGTGTCTGCATTCAGGAGAGACTGAGAGGTAGACAGACAGAGAGACTGATAGAGGCTTGTACTCAGTTGGATGACTCCTTTTTTCCTGTTATAGTGACTAAGGCCTCAGTTTAAGAGCTGTTGTTGCCCACATTCAGGTGAGTTTTTGCTCCTCAGTTAAATCTTTTGGGACATGCCCAAATGTGTGATTCCAAATCCAGTCACATTAAGAATGATTACTAATTAGCCACTTTATTATGGATGCATTGTTTTCCAAGACAGTGTTTCCTGGCTGTCCTGGAACTTGCTTTGTAGACCAGGCTGGCCTAGAACTCACTGAGATCTGCCTGCCTCTGCCTCCCAAGTGCTGGGATTAAAGGTGTGTGCCACCAGTGGACTGTTTTTCAGTTTTAAAACTTGCTTTGAGTCACAAAATAAATATGAGATAGATACTGAAACACTGAAGCAGCACATGACAAGAGAAACATCAGCATTCCTTATGTTCTCCTCCCCTGGAACTCGCTTCCACAGCTGCTTGTGTCTCCCCACACATCTACACAGATACACAATTTTAAAGTCTATAAAATATAACCAAATCTGCTTTCCCCTCTGTCGTCATGCCTTGATCATCATTTAAAACACATTGTGGGGGGTCTCCCTATGAACGCATCAATATCCCCCACTTTCTTGTGTGCATGAAGTATCAAATTTTAAGTGGTTGGAGATCATCCATCATCTGCATATTAAATTTCTGATTAAAACAAACTTCCTGAACATTGACAGGGATCAATAAAAATTAAATGTCTTTCAAACAGTGGACAGCACAACTTTATGTCATCATTAAAAGCATGATGCATATTCAGGTTTTATTTATTCAATATTTTAAATTTTTATGCAATATATTTTAATCATACTTCCCCTCCTGAACTTTTCCCAGGACCTCCCTACCTCCTTATCAATATTCTCCTACCTCCTTACCTTATTCTCTCTCTCTCCCTTTCTCAAACACACACACACACACACACACACACTTGCACATGTGTGAGCCCCCCCCCTGGAAAAAGAGGCAAAAAGACTTTTTAATAGCAGGGGAGGTAAATGAGACATTGACATTGGGAGGGTGGAGAACCAAGACATGCATTCTAAGATGTTACTCTTTCTTCAGGTTTTAGATAAGCTGGGTGGTTCTGAAGAGACAGATGTTACAGATCCATTAACTGCTTCTCTAAACCAATTTTTCTGTCATTAAGGAGTATTATGATAATAAATGTCTATGGTTTTATCTATCTGCATATGTTGTTTTCTGGAAAAGAAAGTCAAAGCACATATTTGCTGTGTGAGATACTTTTTCTGAGATCACACACACATACACGCACACACAAAATGATAGCACCAAAGCCCAATTTAGTGAGCCCAAGTTAATTTTTATTGTGATTATGAAGAGGAGTATGGGTAAGGGGTTACTTCCAAGAGTAGGAATTCACCCCTGCGCCTAAATCAGCTGCATCACAGAAAAGCATACCTTAATAGTGATGACAATTCATGGAAGCTGCAACCCTGGACTCTCCCTGCCCAACTGATAACTAAAGTTATGGATTCAAGAATGTCCTCTCAGTAGGTTTCCTGGATGTATTCTTCTCCTTAGCAGTTATTTAATCCTTGATAAAGCTGTTAAAGGACATTTAAAAACCTCCCAAGTTTTCACTTTCCTGGACATGTGACATTTTGTTTACCTTCAGAGTCTTATGAGCCTTTCCTTCCTCCTGGAGGGACTGTCTGAGGAAAGCACTGTACAGCAAAATGGGTGATTTATAAAGTCACAGCAGTCAATGGTGCCCCTCAGTAACAGTGGGACATACAAATACAAATTGATACAAGTCATCAAGAAGACTAAAGCAAAATGAAACAAACAAACCAAAGGATGGGGAAAAGGGAAAATAGAAATAGGAAGAAGCAGGGTGTTTAGATGGCTCAGTGGGTAAAATGTATGTTGGGCAGGTATGAGAACCTGTTTTGATACCAGTACCCACATAAAAAACAGGCTTGCAGGACATGCTTGCAACCTCAGTACTGCTTGGGTGTGGGAATGGAAGCAACAGATACCAGTGGCTTACTGTCCAGTCAGCCTAGCTATAATGGTGAGTTTCAAGTTCAGTGAGAGACCCTGCTGCTGTGGATATTGCTCTATATAAATAAAACACTGATGGCCAGTGACCAGGCAGGAAGTAGGTTGCCAGGCAGAAAGTAGGTGGGACAAGGAGAGAGGAGAATTCTGGGAAGTGGAAGGCTGAGGAGGGAGACACTGCAGCCACCACCAGGACAAGCAACATGTAAAGACACCGGTAAGCCACTAGCCATGTGGCAAGGTATAGATTTATAGAAATGGGTTAATTTAAGATAAAAGAACAGTTAGCAAAAAGCCTGCCATGGCCATACAGTTTGTAAACAATATAAGTCTCTGTGTTTACTTGGTTGGGTCTGAGGGGCTGTGGGACTGGTGGGTGACAAAGACTTGTCCTGACTGTGGGCAAGGCAGGAAAACTCTAGCTACACCCTGCCTCAAAAACAAATTGGAGAGCAATAACAAGAAATATTCAAAGTTGAAATCTGGCATTCACACATGCATGCAAACTCAAGTGCACTCCCTCCCCATGAACATGCATGCATATAGCACACACACACACGCACGCACGCACGCACGCACGCACGCACGCACGCACACACGCACAAACACAGGGGCGAGAAATTGAGACACATCTATCTCAATACATGCATAAAACACAACAGACGGGAAGCAATAAGTAGTTATAATACCTCCAAAAGTTCTCAGCTCCTTACTCAGTTCTGGAAACCAAAGATAATAAAGACTAAAATACAAGATAAAGACAGCAACTACTCCAGGGCAGGCCGCATGTTCCAGAGTAGTTGACCAACATATAATAGACTCCACAATTTTTTTTTTGTGTGTATGTGTGTGCATGCTTTTATTTGGTTAAAGTTTATTGTTTGTTTTTCCTTTTCCTTTTTGGGTGCTGTTTTATTTTGTTTTCTTGATTTTAGTCATTATATATATATATATATATATATATATATATATATATATATATATATATTATTTTGAGAAGGAACTTAAAGTTGAGTGGATAGGGAGGGGGAGAGGATCTGGAAGAAGTTGGGGGAGGGGCAGAATATAATCAAATGTATTTAAATTAAAAAATTATTTAAATAGTAAGAAACATAACAAGAAAGTTGTAGAATAAAATATTATATGTGTGAGTCATGGGAGAAATTTTAAAGCACAGAAACCCAATTGGCTGAAAGAAAGTGGAAGTGAGACTAGGAAGAAGTGGGGACAGGGAAAGTGGATCCTAACAATTTGTTAAGAGGAAGATTCTCTGGTGAACTACTGAACAGAGGGGATAGGGGTGTACTGTGTATCAAAAAAAGCAACAAGAAAGCCTGTAGAATTGTTCATCATAGAGAAACACCACATATCTGAAGAGATGGATATGTTTGAATTGGTTTAAACGGTACAAGATGTATGCATGTATGGACTCATCAGATGGTATACCACAAGTGTGTACAATCATCATGTTTATATGTCATTTAAAAATAAATTAACAAAACAAGATCAAAATAAAAAAAAAGAAGGATCAGTGATCATACAGAGGACTCAAACTGATAGATGAAATAAGAAGTCAATTTTGGGTTTAGATGAGAAAGTTAACAATGTGGATGAAATGGCCAAATCTTTAGAGGAAACATCCAGTAATACAAAGTTATAACTAAACAAAGAAATTGAGCCCAGAATAGAAGCAAATAGAAATACTGCAAATAAAAGAGTCAGTCAGTTCAATAAAAAGCACAGCAGTAAGCATCAGAAGTGGACAAGGGCAAGGAAATGAAGGAATTTGGATTATAAAAGAGAGGACAAGTTGAGAACATATTGAATTCCTACAGCCTGGCATATCTATACTATTCTATATCTGTATCTGTAACTTCTGAACTGGTTGAGGGTGTTAGTAGAAGCAACAGATCCTGGTGGCTTGCTGGGTATCCAGCCTAGCTATAATGATGATCTTCATGTTCAGTCAGAGACCTTGCCTCCATCCCCACAAATAAAATGGAGAGTAATAGTTGAAAACTTTCAAAGATGATATCTGGCATTCAAGATTGCATGCACAGCCAAGTGCACACCCCATGAACACAAATGCATATAAACACACACACACACACACACACACACACACACACACACACACACCCCTCTGTGTGTGCATGTATACATACATACATACATACATACATACATACAAACAGAGGAGAAGGGAGAGAATAATGAGATAAGCATGACTCAAGTACAAGAACTTAAATATGTTCAAAGACAAAACCCCAGGAACCCACAGTGCAGAAAGATGAGTACAGAAAGTCTAGCAGCATCGACAATGTATTCAGTGAGGCTGTAGTAGTTTTCTTAACCCAGTGAAAGAAATAGATTTCTAAATCCAAATACAAGAGACGTTTATGTCATAGAAAACAGGTTAATTATGCATGGATGGTTTGGATTTTGAAAATTAGACTAGTTCCACACAACAGATATGCACTTTCAAGACATACATGTTAATTGATAAGCAACGTGTAGTTTACCCACACAGTAGAATATTATTTGATCATAGAGAGATGGAAAAATGTGGGTAACTCTCCAAAGCATTAGTATGAATAAAAGAAGCCAGGCACAAACTGTCACATGGTGTATGATTCTGCTGATGGGGAACATCTACAACTGTCAAATTTATAACAAAAGAAAGGTTTGTGGCTGTCAGGATCTGGGGGAAAAAGAAGGTGGATGATTACTGCTTAGTGGGTACAGAACCTCCTTCTGTGATGCTAAAAAGTTTGGAACTTGGTGTAGGACACTGTTCAGCATTCTGATTGTATCTAAACTCAATGAGCTTAACTGTATTTCATGTGAGTTTCAGCTCCAGAAGTTTTAAGCTATATATTTATTTCCATCAAAAAAATTAAAACATGTGACGAGAAGCTTTAGGTACCATGAGAGTTTGGATAACTTGCCTCAAACTAGAGGAACTTGATTTGAGCATTTTCAGGATTTCATTGAGGATGGAAAAATTCACAGAGTATGGGCACCATAATCTCAAGAACCGAGGACTCTCAGTGAAGAAAAATGTAAGTCAGGTGTAGGTCTGTGAAGCACCAGAATTCACCCCTTTGTGTTCTATTGACAGCTGCTGGTAGCAAAAGTCCATGAGAGTATTCAACAGTGACAACTAGATTTCAGAAGGTTAACCTATCAGAACTAAGGGTTGTGTCAGAAGAAACCATTTCTCAAGGCATCATGCAATTGCTGCCTTTTGAATGAACTGGCTGTCTCTTGTTGTAAACTTCTTGTGCAATAACACCTATGATTCTCCCCATTTAGCATGCATTTCCATGTTATGTGTACATGTAATCTCACGATTGCATCTCAGTCACAACTTTCTCTATACATTTGGGGTAATTGGATAACTGTCCCCAGCTGTGTTTATTTTTCATTAACAAATCTGGCCCAGGTCATTCTCCAGACAAAAGTATTTCAGCAAAGATACCTTTTTCCAAGGACAATTGCAGAAAAATAAACATTAGCTCATTTCACCCACAGATAGAGAAAATAACCACTAGCAATTAAATCCTCAACTCTTTACCTTCACTCTGGGTTATTTACACAAGACCCTAATTTAAGAGATTTACTGCTCACATTCCTGGGATGGTGTTTTAGCCACTTGATAGTTGCTGAGTTAAGGCAGTTACTTCCCACAGACCCAAGGAGACTGCTGTCAAGGCCAGATAGGTGATAAGTGCCAAGCTCCTTTCTTTTGCAAATTAAGTTTTACTTCCTCCTCAACCAGGTGCTATTCCTGGATTCCCTAATTGATTTTAGCCTTTAGTTGACCCTACCAGAGACCTCCCTTTTAGTCATTCCCCTTTTGGGTTGTAATTAGAGGCTGACATTTATTACTTTATGTGTGGGTCCTTTTCACCTCTCTCTGTGACCCTGAAAACTTCAAGCATCAACTGCTTTGTCAGTTTGTTTATATATACTGGTTCCCTCACAGCCTGGGGAGAATGGATTTAGAAGAACAGAGATGAGGATGAAGATGGAAAGAACTATGGTGATATTTTATTTGTACTGAAATGTGATTTTAATTTTATGTTAATAAATAAAGTTGCCCTGGGGTCAGAGCTATTAGAGCCATAGCAAGAGCGTGGTGGTTAGAAGAGCTAGGTAGATTTCTGTGTGTTCAGGGATACAGCCAGTATTGGAGACATATGCCTTTAAGACCTGGAGGGCTGTACTTACAGGCAGTGATGAGGCAGTCATGTGGTTGGGTTTACAACCAATGAGAAGGCAGAACAGAAAGAATATTTAAACACGGACAAACAGGAAGTAGCTCTCTCTCGGGGAAGTTAGGAGCACTGCAGGAGGTAAGATTTTATCTCTGAGCTCTGACCTCTCGGCTTTCTTTTACATTGGCTCTATGTTTCTTATTTTAATAAGACGATTGGTTACATCTACATCTGGCGCCCAACGTGACAAGAATCCATTAAAAACTGCTTGGGGCCGGCTCCATAGCCGGAGCAGCCGGCTCCCTAGCCCCGGCCCAGGTCTGCTTGGGCTCAGGCTGGACTGTGAGCTGCTTGCTTAAAGCCAGTGCTACAAACAGCTCAGGCCTGCCCTGCTAAACAGGGCCCCTGCCTGTAAAGCCAAGCCTTGACTCGGCTCAAGAGGGAACAAGTGGCTGGCTTTAAGCTTTAGCCGGCTACCCCTTCGCTTTCACTTTCACTTTCACTTTCGCTTTCGCTTTTGCTTTCTCTCTGTCTCTCTGTCTCTGTCTCTGTCTCTGTCTCTGTCTCTGTCTCTCTCTCTCTCTCTCTCTCTCTGGATTCACACCTAGAACACTAGGTGGCTCTTTTGAAATTCGCTCGGGTTTCTACTGTTCTACGCAGATTTGGTAAGTCATAAAGAAAACTATTTAAAAGACAAATTTTTTCCACATTTAAAAAAATGGGTTTCCTGTGTACATTGGAAGAAAATTGGGTTTTGTTTGAAATTTTAGGCAGTCTGACAATGGAACAACTATATGAAAAGATTAGTATTATGGGAATTATGCAGTTTATCACCATGCTTATTCTCATTTTACTATTTAAAAAGATAGTCGATTTAAGTGCCAGGATAACAGCTTTAGAAAAACCTGTTAAACCTGTAAAAATTCAGACAGGAGAAATTAACAGTGAAGTTGGTTCAAGTTTGGATCATAAGGTTACAGAAAGAAAGCCTGTTTTCACACAGTCACCCTTAATTTATCCTGTAACCGTACAGCAGATGCCTGATCAAATGGCTACACAAAATATCTGGGCTCCAATTGAACTGATGGATTTTAAAAGGTTTAAGGAGGCAATAGTATCTTATGGCATGCATTCCCCATATGTAAAGCAAATGTTAAACTCTTGGTCAACATATAATAGGATTATACCACAAGACTGGCGGGACCTTGCACAAGCTGTTCTGGAACCCAGCCAGAGACTTCAGTTTCTAACGTGGTTTAAGGAGGAAGCTAGAAACGTAGAAACACAATGGAGGGATAAAGGAATACAAGTTTGTCAGGATCAGCTTATTGGAGAAGGCCAATATGCTTCAATACAAACACAATGTTTATATGATGTTCAAACCCTAATTTTATGTCGAATGGCAGCCTTGAATGCATGGGACAGAGTTGAGGAACCAGGAAAAAAACCTGAGTCATTCACAAAGGTTATGCAAGGCCCAAAAGAATCTTTCACAGATTTTTTAGAAAGACTGGCTTCAGCAGTAAACAGAATGGTCTCAGGATCAGAAGCTAGTAAGGCAATAATTGAAGCTTTGGCATTTGAGAATGCGAATGCAGCATGTAAAAGAATAATCAGGCCGTTAAAGGCAAGATCTGCACCTTTGGAAGATTGGATTAGAGAAACAATTAATGTTGAGGTTGATGAGCATGATGATACATGGGTAGGAGAAGTAATTTCAAAAGGTTTGAGGAGTGTTAGATGTTTTGGGTGTGGAAAGCAAGGACATTTTAAAAGGGACTGTAAACAGGTCATTCCTAGAAGCAATGTTTCTTCAAGGAACAATGGCAACAGAATGCCCCTTCCTTCTGGAGTATGCAGAAGGTATGGTAAGGGAAAACACTGGACCAACGAATGTAGATCAACAAAGGACAGACAGGGTAATCCTTTGCCTCAGTTTTCAGGAAACTCCCGAAGGGGCCTCATGCAGGCCCCCATAGCAAAACCAGTTCAAACCTTTCCTGCAGCTGTAGAGGAAATCCCTGCTCTGAGCGATTAAATACCAAATGACTATTGGAATAAATCATGCTGGTCAGGATGATGAAAAAGAGAGAATAGAAAATTCAGGAGAAAACATAAAGAAAATTTTTTGGCAAACTTCTATTAATGAACAGAGACAAAAATTAACGATAAAAATAAATGGTGTTTTGTTGTCTGGTCTGGTAGACACAGGTGCGGACATTACCATAATTGCACCAGAATTTTGGCATCCAGCTTGGCCTCTTCAGGAGGTAAACATTCAACAGTTAGGAATTGGGACATTATCTGGAGTGAAACAGAGTGCAAGATGGCTGGAATGTATAGGTCCAGAAGGACAGAGAGGAAAATTAAAACCATATGTCGCTAACATAGCTATGAACCTGTGGGGTCGAGACTTGTTGCAACAATGGAATACTCAGATTAAAATCCCTCCAATCTCAGAAACAAATCATAAACTAGCACATGTTTCTGAGAGAAATATTAAAAGGCATTATTTTGAGTGGTCACCAGCCATCCATATTATACAAGAACAGGGCACAACAACTGGTAATCCTCCAAAAATACCAACAGCTCTACCTTTAAAATGGTTAACAGACAAGCCTGTATGGGTTCAGCAATGGCCTTTAACAACAGAGAAACTCCAGGCTTTAGAAGAGCTGGTAGAAGAACAGCTAAATGCTCAGCATATTGAACAGTCAACCAGCCCTTGGAATTCTCCTGTATTTGTTATTAAAAAGAAATCTGGTAAATGGAGAATGGTAACAGACCTTAGAGCAATTAACAAAGTAATTCAGCCAATGGGCTCTCTACAATCTGGAATTCCTTTGCCTACTCTGTTACCAAAAGGATGGCCTCTCATAGTTATTGATTTAAAAGACTGTTTCTTTTCAATACCCTTACAAGAAAAAGACAAAGAAAGATTTGCTTTCACAGTGTCTACTTATAATAATTCTCAACCGGTTAAAAGATTTCAATGGAGGGTCCTCCCACAGGGAATGTTAAATAGCCCAACTCTGTGCCAATACTTTGTACAACAGCCATTGGAAGTGATACGTAAAAAATTTCCTAAATCTATAATTTATCATTATATGGATGATATTTTATTAGCTGACTCAAATGCAGATACTTTAGAAAGAATGTTTGAAGAAGTAAAGAAAATTTTGCCTTGCTGGGGATTACAAATTGCTCCTGAAAAAATACAAAGAGGAGATTCTATTAATTATTTAGGATATAAAATAGAGCTACAAAAAATTAGACCCCAAAAGGTGCAAATTAGGAGAGATAGACTACAGACTCTTAATGACTTTCAAAGATTATTTGGAGATATTTCTCATCTACGAACTATTGTTGGGGTGAAAAATGATGAACTGACTAATTTGTTCAAAACCTTAGAAGGTGACAAGGACTTAAATAGTCCAAGAGAATTATCACCTGAAGCTGAGAAAGAATTGGCCTTGGTAGAAAAGAAAGTACATGAAGGGCATGTGGATCGTATTGATCCAAAGCTGGATTGCATTTTGGTTATTTTACCTTCTAGGCATTCCCCTACTGGAATATTAATGCAGAGGGAAGATATTATATTGGAATGGATATTTTTACCAAATAAACCAAATAAAAAATTAAAAACTTATGAGGAAAATATCTCTGACTTGATTTACAAAGGAAAATTGAGACTTCACCAATTAGCAGGAATAGACCCAGCAGAAATTGTCGTACCTTTAACTAAGGAGGACATTGAAAAATTATGGACAGAAAGTGAACCTTGGCAAAGAGCTTGCAGTAATTTTTTGGGAGAAATTAACAGCAAATATCGAAAAGCAACAGAATTGATTTTATAAAGAGAGCTGATTGGATCTTGCCTCGAATTGTACGGCAAAAACCCATATCTGGAGTTTGTACATTTTATACAGATGCCAACAAACAAGGAAAGGCAGGTTACAAATCAGAAAATTTAAGTAAAGTGGTACAAAGTCCTTATAATTCAGTGCAGAAATCAGAATTGTATGCTATTCTGTTGGTATTAATGGATTTTTCAGAACCTCTCAACATAGTAACTGACTCTCAGTATGCTGAAAGAGTGGTATTACATATTGAGACTGCAGAATTTATCCCTGATGCTTCAGAATTAACTTCACTATTTATTCAATTACAAGATACAATCAGGAAAAGGAGTCATCCTTTATATATAACTCACATCCGATCTCATACTGGTCTGCCAGGCCCTTTAGCACAAGGCAATGATGAGATTGATAAATTATTGATAGGAAATGTGCTGGAGGCCTCAGAATTTCATAAAAAACATCATGTCAATAGTAAAGGTTTAAAAAAGGATTTTTCCATAACCTGGCAACAAGCCAAAGAAATAGTAAAGAAATGTCCTACTTGTTCCTTCTACAATCAAACGCCATTACCAGCAGGATGTAACCCAAAGGGTACTCAGAGGAATGAAATCTGGCAGACGGATGTGTTTCACTTTGCAGAATTTGGAAAATTGAAATATGTACACCACACCATTGATACTTATTCAGGATTTCAATGGGCAACTGCTTTGAGTTCTGAAAAAGCTGATTCTGTAATCACTCATTTGCTAGAAGTTATGGCCATCATGGGTATACCTGCACAAATCAAAACTGACAATGCTCCATCATATGTCTCTGTTAAAATGAAACAGTTTTTTGATTATTACAAAATAAAGCATATTACAGGTATACCACATAATCCTACAGGTCAAGCAGTTATAGAAAGATCAAACAGAACTCTAAAGGATATGCTAAATAAACAGAAAGGAGTAACAAAAACCCCCAGAAATAGACTGCATAATGCTCTATTAACTTTGAATTTTCTGAATGCCAATGAGAAAGGAACAACAGCTGCAGAGAGACATTGGGTAATAGAAAAAACTACAGAATTAAATCAGCCTATATACTTTAAGGATGTGCTGACCTCAGAATGGAAACCAGGGTATATATTACGTTGGGGACGAGGTTTTGCTTTTGTTTCTACAGGAGAAGATAAGCTGTGGGTACCATCAAAATTGATAAAGGTTCGATTTGAACAAGAGAAACCTCTTAATTAGAGGAGGTGATAGTTCATCAATCAGCATGAACATCCAATTTAAACTAACTTGTACCTGTAACACATGTCTTTTCATTTAATCAGATAATAACTTGCCAAAAAGGAACATCCCCAAAATTAGTCTTGGGGGAAGGTTTTTGTTTTTGTCTTTTAGGAGAATGAAGGTTAAGGAATCTGAAGGACACAAGACAAATGAGACAACTGAAGAAAAGGGACAAATCATCTATCCCAGGAAACAGAGTATATGGGAGTATATGGCATATGGGTATATATTATCAAAAAAATTTTATGTCTTCTTAAATGTTTGTTTCTGCTTTTCTCTAAAGATTTAACACTATTGGTCTTCTAATAGTCCCAGTTCAATTAAAATTTAAAGCTGACTTTGGAGTTGGAGAATGGCTCTCTCCTTCTTTAAACTCAAGCATGTTGTTAAAATGAAAATACAAACTCCCTGTATCATGCCAGAATAAAAGAGCCATTTTCTGCTGTGGGACAGGACAAAAGCCAAATTAATCAAGGGACTATTCTATTACTAATCTCAACTCTTTGATTCTATTCTGATTCTTTAAACTTTTCTTAAAGTATAAATTTTATATCAAAATTTACAAGATTTATATATATATATATACATTTTAAACTTTGTTAAGATATGAATGGTCATATAGAGTACTAACTAATTCTAGAAAAAAAGGCTTCAATTAGCTGCATATATATGTCTTTGTGTTCGAGTCTCTTATCAGTTTTCTGCAGGAAATCACGGCCAGGCCTAACGTCAACTGACATCTCCAGGAAGAAGATGGGGCCCCACAACAACAACAACAACAACAATTCCACGTGGACAATAATAATATAACTAAGCTGACAAACATCATCTACAGATCAGCTTTGAACTACAAGGTGCTCAGAGCAATTTTGAGATGACTAGCTGAGATGATCCAGTCTCAAAGACTACTTGAATAAGGACTTGAGATAAACCCTGAACTTTGGCTTTATACATAGACTGGATAATAATGAAGGATATAGTTATCTTTCCTAGAATTTGACAATTAACCTAAAAAATTTTCTTTCAGGATAAAGATAACTTTGCCCATACCCAGCAGGAAGCAATTTTAAGAATGACGCCCACATTCCCAAAGAGGTGGTGTGGGGCAGGTGGTTTTTTTTGGTCTTTTTAATGGGTTTTGGGTCTGGGATAATTTTCATTGTTTAGGGGGGTTGGTTACAAGTTGTTGTCAAGGGTTAGGAAAAAGGCTAAGCAAAGGAGATTAGCTTTAAGGTTCTTGTTAAAAAAAAAAGAAAGAAAAGAAAAGAAAAAGATAATTACTAGTTTTAAATACTTTACATTATTACCAACTATTAGGATATAAAGAAATGAAAGTTAGTAGTTATAGACATTACAATAGAAATTGTAGTCATATCAGATATGTTTTAAAAATTGAGCAGATGTATTTTAGACAGGTCATCTTCAAACCCTTCAGAGATCTACTGAATATGGCATATAAAATGTTTTAATAACTTAGAAAATTTTCTATTTTGAAACATGTCAGCTCCTGGCAGTACCAATCTACTTCAGAGAAAATATGGGCATTGAAGAAACTGCATATGGAGTTAATTTTCATTGTGGCAAAAGTTAGCCACTGGACAACAAAGTATCCTCAAATCAACAGAAAAAAATGGACAGACAGAACACGAAACAAAGGACTACCAATTCCTGCCAAAACAAGTGTGGTTATGGCTTTATCAGAAGGCATCTTCTGAGGCCAGGACAATATGGCACCATCCCTGAAGTGGCCTTCACAATCCGGAAAAGGTACAGTACCCTTTTCTTAGAAGGCAGCTGAACAGGCAGTGGGCCGATGGCTTCTGTTGTGCAATGGAACAGCAACTGAAAGCTCACGCCTCTCAATAGTAGACTGGCATTTAATAGAGGGATGTGGAGAAGGGGATGCTTAGATGAAGCCATATATACACAGCCAAGAAGAATGGACAGCTGAATTCAAAAACCATCAACAATTTCCAGAATTTAAAATCCTGAATCATGACATGACACTAGTGGAATTCAGGTGTTTCTGGTACATGGACTGCTCTCACCCAATGTGAGGTTGAACTGTTGACCTTGTGTACATCCTACTTCACAAATGAGTCTGTCAGATACCATAAGCCTATAGGCTGAAGATGATGCCCCAACACTGTGGAGAAACCTCAGTTGACTGTCCAGGCAGCTGGCTGTTTCTGTCAACTCACAAAATTTTTGGAAGTTGCTTTTGTGCACTTCCTGTTTTTATTTTTGTTAGCTAATATTATTTCCTTCTTGGGTCTCTGAGGGAGTTGAAGATTAGTTAGTTATAGTTGAAGATTAATTAGGATAGAAAGTGAATTAGATACATTTTGGACTTACTAAAATAGGACAGATAAGGGAATTATTTTCTCTGATTTGTCAAATACAAATGGACTAGACATCGTTTAGGTATTTGTTACTTGTATATATTGTATATAGTTATTGTACTTTTGTATATAGTTTTTCTTTTGTTAGTTATAACCTTTTGCCTTTTTTCTTTTTATTAAAATAGAAAAGGGGAAATATGGTGATATTTTATTTGTACTGACATGTGATTTTAATTTTATGTTAATAAATAAAGTTGCCCTGGGGTCAGAGCTATTAGAGCCATAGCAAGAGCGTGGTGGTTAGAAGAGCTAGGTAGATTTCTGTGTGTTCAGGGATACAGCCAGTATTGGAGACATATGCCTTTAAGACCTGGAGGGCGGTACTTACAGGCAGTGATGAGGCAGTCATGTGGTTGGGTTTACAACCAATGAGAAGGCAGAACAGAAAGAATATTTAAACACGGACAAACAGGAAGTAGCTCTCTCTCGGGGAAGTTAGGAGCACTGCAGGAGGTAAGATTTTATCTCTGAGCTCTGACCTCTCGGCTTTCTTTTACATTGGCTCTGTGTTCTTATTTTAATAAGACGATTGGTTACATCTACAAAGAACTAGACAGACATGAGAGAACAGCAGAAGGGACTGAGAGCAGGAGGGACTGAGAGGAGCTAAGTATAAGAACAGAAAAGAAACTGTAGATGGAACTGAACTTAGAAGAATAAAGTGAATGGACTAAAGAACTCAGTGTGCTCAGATTCATTTGCTATCCCTCAGATTAGTATACTTAGCTGCTTGTTGCATCTGTTCTGGACCCTAATGGAAATCTCCTCAAGGCAGGCACTTGGGGGGAATTTGGTAGTGTACTGATGGCAGATACACTGTAATAAGCCACCCCAAGGGATTCCCTTGGGTCACAACCCCACCATGTGAGAATGAGTTGATCATCAATGTATTTTGCTCTTTACACCCACCCCAGGAAAATAAGACATCACTATAGACAAGAAAACAGACATTTATTATCAGAATGCTCCATGACAATAAAAGAAGAATTGTATCTAGAGAAACATCTGATGGATCTGTAACTTCTGTCTCTTCAAAAATACACGTTTACCTAAAAACTGAGGTGAAAAAAAAAACACGTTAGAATGAATGTCTCGGTCTCCCCTATTGTCCCAAGATCAATATCACGTGTGTTTCCTTCCCTCAGAAATAGTACTTTTTTCTTTCTCAGATGAGAGATCAGAATAGAATGAGTCCATGGGGCAGGACATATGGCCTAAGAAAAGTCCATGCTTCCTGATTGTAAAAACTGAATATATATTTTTTTATATATATAACAATATAACTTGTATGGTCCACTGTTTGAAAGACATTTAATTCATTGATCACTGTCATTCATTGATTCCTGTCAATGTTCAGGAAGTTTTTTTTTATCAGAAATCTCATATGTGGATGATGGATAATCTCCAACCACTTAAAATTTGATACTTCATGCACACAAGAAAGTGGGGGATATTGATGCATTCACAGGGAGACCCCCCACAATGTGTTTTAAATGATGATCTAGCCATGACGACAGAGGGGAAAGCAGATTTGGTTATATTTTATAGACTTTAAAATTGTGTATCTGTGTAGATGTGTGGGGAGACACAAGCAGCTGTGGAAGCAAGTTCCAGGGAAGGAGAACATAAGGAATGCTGATGTTTCTCTTGTCATGTGCTGCTTCAGCATTTCAGTATCTGTCTCATATTTATTTTGTGACTCATAGCAAGTTTTAAAACTGAAAAACAATGAAGTGGCTAATTAGTAATCATTGTTAATGTGACTGGATTTGGAATCACCTAGGAGATACACTTTCAGGCATGTGAGAAAAGGTTTAAAATTCACCCAAATGTGGGCAACAACAGCTCTTTCTGTGGCCTAAGACAATGTAATAGGGAAAAAGGAGGAAGCCAGCTGAGTATCAGCATTTTTTTATTTGACTGCAGACACAATGTAATCAGCTGTCTTATGCTTTCACCACCATGACTCCACACCATGATGGACTGTATCCCCACAGCAAAATGTAAACCAAAGTAAACCCTTCCCTCCTTTGTTGAGTTTTCTTTCCTTGGGTGTTTTGTCACAGCAACGACAAAAGCGACATGTGATTTTAATCATTAGAAAACATGGAAATGGACACCAGCATGTTAGATTATCCAATGACCCAGTACACTTGTCCTTTTGTAACTGTGTTTGTGCTCCCAAGCCAAGCTGAGGATTTTTGACCAGCACCACATAAGCCCACTGTACTCAACAGGAGACAAATTTACAGGAAATGTCTGCTGCTCCCTGACAAAGTCATAGCCAGGAGATCTAGAGCTCAGACTTCTCACCCATCAGCCTAATGCTTTGCTCCTTTCACAGCTAATAGGACATTGACCCACCTCTCCCATCATCTTACTTGTGAGGAGAACATTGCTTCCATTTTTTATCTTTGTTGTAATTGTCAGTCAATGAACACCAACTCCGATTCAAAATGTAGCCTTCCTTGGTGCATTCATAAATAGCCTTTTTTCTGAATTGGAAAGGGAAGACACATATTGGAGGATCTGCAGAGAAAGATGGATAAAGGATGCACTAAGAACACTGTCCTCAAATTAATCCCTGTAGAGAAAATAGTCAACTATTTTTTCTATCTGATTGGTTTCAAATTCTGAAAATTATGCAGAGAAGATAATATCTGAACTCAATTCTTTCTGAAATCCAAAACCTCTCTCCTCTTGGGTTCTGTCATCTGATATATATCCCTATAGGACTCTCACCCAGTGCTGTGCAGTAGCGCCATCTTCCTTTGAAGCGAAAGTCAAGGGAACACCAATCAAAGTCACTGTGGGTGGAGATACAATTGAAGTGTAATTCATCACCGTAGATGAATGGAAAGACACAGTTAGCAACAGAAATTTCTGGAAAAGAGAACGATTTCAGAATACAAAATAAGCTCACATTGGAAACTGACTTTCAAATTGTTTTGTTCTTGAGGTTGGTCTCACTCTGTAACCTGGCTAGATTTCAAACTCACTCTATGGCCAACGCTGGTTATAGCTCATGTTAGTCTCTGTCTCAGCTTTCCAAGTGTTGGGATTGCAAGCTTGAGCTACCATGCATGACTCAGACTTGACTTTGGAATGTCTATTTTGGAGACAGGATAACAGTGGTTCTCTCATCACCCCCACACACCTGAAGCTGGTGTCTCTTCCTGCCTTTCATGCCTGTGACACAAAATATCTGCAAAATCTCCAAGGAAGCCTCATTTTGGTCCAGAGCTGGGTTCTGATTGGAGATGATGGCTTTCTCAATAACAGTCCTTTAGCAATGAGGGATCTTATTTGTCAGAGTTCACACCCTGGTTTGAGTTCTCACCATCTGTGTTGACCAGCTTTTGTCAGCTTGACAAAACTAGAGTCACCTGGGAAGAAGGAATCTCAATCAAGGATTTTCCTCTGTCAGATTGGCTTGTGTGCATATCTGTAGGGTATTTTCTTTACTAATGATTGATGTAGAAGGGCCTATGCCTTGGTGGACAATGTCATCCCTGGGAAAGTGATCCTGTTTTGTATAAGAAAGCAAGATACACAAGTAATGGAGAACAAGTGAGTTGGCAGAATTCCTCTGTGTTACTGTCCTCTGCCTATGCTTGTGTTCTCGCCCCAGTTTTCCTCAATGATGGATTAGGATTGCTAAGTGTTAGCTAAATAGTCCCTCTCTTCTCAAGCTGATTTTTGTATTTAATCACAGCAACCAAAAGTAATTAAAATAGAAATTGGTACAGGAGTGCGGTATTGCTTAAAATGGATTTGACTGTGTTATTCTTTTTTCCTGTTTAGTCAACACCTTTTAACATATATTAGAAAATACCTAATTATCACATCAAAAACATGGATTCAATGACATAAATGCTTAGGATGAAACAAAACAGGAATTTAGACCTCAGGTCACCTCAAGAAAGATACTGAGTAAATAGTCCTGGGAGGCAATTTAGAAATCTCTGTTAGAAACAAGTATAGAAATAACTAATGACCTTTCTAGTTCTGTTTCTAGGAATTAACATAAGGCAAACTTTCTGCAGAGAGTTTAATTCCACACAGGTGTGGGAATGCTCCATGTGGTATTCTTTTTTTTTTAAAAAAAAAACTTATTCTTCTCTCATACATTGTATGCCAACCACAGTTTCCCCACCCTGACTGTGTTGTTTTTTGGGAAGACTGTGAAGGAGCTGTGGAGCTTTGGACTGGAAGCAGCATTCTTCCATCATTACTACCTCTGTTCCTGTTTGAGTTCCTTCCCTGTGACTTCCTTCAATGATGGACTGTGATGGTTAAGTGTAAGCCAAATAAACCCTTTCTTTTCCAAGCTGGTTTAGGTCAGTGTTTTATCACAGCATCAGACAGTAACTAGGACATATCTGTTTTCTTCTGTTCTGAAAAAAAAATATTTCCTGTTTTGCCAAAGTGATCTCTAACATCTCTTCAAGATCTCACTGCCATCCACATATTTCTTCTCCTTCTGTTTTCCTTCTCCTTCTTCTCCTTCTCCTCCTCCTTCTTCATTTTCTTCTTTTTCTTCACCTCCTCCTTCTCTTTCTCTTTCTCTTTCTCTTTCTCTTTCATCTTCTCCCTCTTCCTCCTTCTCTCCCTGAGCATTTTCTTTTCCCTTTCTGTAGCAATAGTATAGCTGTGACATCTCCCAATGTATTGCTCCATGATGAAGGACTCACTTTTAACCACTAACCCAACACCATTGATTAACTACTTGCCTTCTCATGTTCTCAGAATAAGAAATAGCGTCAGGTGGGTTACGTTCTGACCACTAAAAATTCATGTTTGTAATAAGATGATTATGTTATTTACCTCAATTTAACCACCCATGGTGTGAATCTACATCTAAACATTATGTTCAACTTCCTACATATATTATTATTATTTGTCAATGAAAAAGGAAAGAACAAAGTGCAGAACCTTACATTGTCTTATTTTAGTCCCAACGGAGAAGGGAGTATTTTTCTTGAGTGACTAGGAGTTGGTTATTTAACTGGATCTTCAATATCTAATCTGTCTGCTTTGACCCAGGGGAGCCACTCATATCAGAACAATAATACAAGTAAAAGCTACATGGCAGAAAAGTGCAAGAACTTTTAAAATATCTAATGCTTTCTAAGAGGTGGAGGCTGGCATTTGAGATTCTGCCCAATAGAGTTGGTTGCTTTACCTTGTTTTGGAGGGTGTAAATGAGAGATCAATTCTGAAAGACAGAAGGAATGGACAAAGTATAAGCCATTTTCTAAAACACGGCATGCCCAGAATAACTATGAAATGCACATCAACATTCTTCAATGTCATATCAAGTTGGAGCTGCATATCTACCCAGGAAATGTCACATCAATCTATGAAAAGCCAGGAACTCCCGATTCAGCTCTTATTCTCCCAAATGTCTTCCTTGGTATAGGTTAGAGTCATCCACAATATTAAGTGCAATTCAGATTCTAACCACTTTTTGTTGTTCAACAGCTTTCAACTCAGAAAATATTCTCTGAAGGACAATGACATTTATTGGGGATTAGCAAAACATTGCAGTGAGATTATTGGTGTCATAGTAAAGGTTAGCCACATGTAAGGGACCAGGGGCAAGGGGGGGAAAGTGAAGGCAAAAGTAAGGAGGAGTTTCAGGTAAATTTAGATTGGAATTGTCCTCAATCATTCATGATTAGGGTGGTGCTAACTCAAAATTCAAAAGACATCTGTGGGAAAATGTGATTGACAGAGCATTTCTGTATTAGTATGTATAAATCCTGTGGGTACAGATCTGGTACTGAAATTATTTCACTTGCAGGAAAATGGATCATGTAATCCCATACTCCAAAAACAAATACAGATTTTTCTTTCATATGTGGATCACACACACACACACACACACACACACACACACACATATATATATATATATATATATACATACACACATATATATATATACTACTTGCCTTCAAATATATATATTCACATCTATATAGTATATCGGTCACATTGGATCCACAATTGTGAAACAGAGGAAGATGAATGTTTGTGCTTAACTATCTTTCTCATTTTATGCAGTCCATAACCCAAGCCAATAAATTGGTGCCATCTACTTTAAGGATGTGTCCTATTTCAAATAATCTCATCAAGAAAATTTTCACAAGCATGACTAGAGACTAATATAATCTAGATAACCCCTCACAGATACACTCATAGTCTCGTGCTGTGGGATGGTCTGTATGTCAAATTGCTCTGATTGGTCAATAAGTAAAACTGATTGGCCAGTGGCCAGGCAGGAAGTAGGCGGGACAAGGAGAGGAGAATTCTGGGAGGTGGAAGGCTGAGTGAGGGAGACACTGCCAGCTGCCACCATGACAAGCAGCATGTGAAGAAGCTGGTAAGCCACGAGCCACCTGGCAAGGTATAGATTTATGAAAATGGATTAATTTAAGATATAAGAACAGTTAGCACTAAGCCTGCCATGGCCATACAGTTTGTAAGCAATATAAGTCTCTTTGTTTACTTGGTTGGGTCTGAGCGGCTTTGGGACTGGCGGGTGACAGAGATTTGTCCTGACTGTGGGCAAGGCAGGAAAACTCTAGCTACAGTCTTGTCTCTTATGTGACTATAGATCCTGTCAAGTTGATCAGTATAATTAATCATCATTCAGATTATATATGACATGAAATTGGAAAGGAGTCTATTGAGGGGAGGAAGGAGATCTACAGAAGAGGGCAGAGGGACATTGGAGGCTAGTGATGAAAAAGGAATCAATAAAAGCAAAGGATGCATGAAACTCCATAGTGAGAATACAGGGAAAATGAAACTCTATAGAGAGTACATAGACATTTGTCATATTATATAGCTAACTTTATACTTCCCAATACTTATACATTAAAAGCATACAATATGTTTAAATGCCTTATAACTCATATCTTATACAAAATCATATTAGAGAAACTTTATAGTGAATTAAAACCATTATTTTGTAAGCTAATTATAAAACTCATAAAAAGAATACAGGTAACCAGCCTATTTCCCCATTGGATGTGAACAGTGTGAATGTGAATAATAACCTCAGAGAACTTACTCAGACTATGTGAATGTGAATAATAACCTCAGAGAACTTACTCAGACTATGATACAGCAAGACATTTTAAAGACCACTTGAGAATGTTGGGGAAGCAAGCACAGAAAGACACAATAAAATCATGTGACCATTTTCATTAAAATGAGGGAATGTCTCTTCTCAACTGAGTGTAATTTATTTTGCACTACTTTCTTTTCCCCTGTACAAAATTTATTGATATGTAGTCATATGATTGGCCTCTTTATTGACAGCATTCTAACCTGGGTTATTCTTACTTCCTTTAAACCGTTGGTACCAATAAGATTCTAAATCTGAATCTTAAGAGCTGAATGTGTCTCAGTTGGCTGAGTGCTTGTATAGCATGCACAAAGCCCTTGGTTTCATTCCAACAACACATAAACTGAGTAGGAATGATGGCAGTTGTCTGTAATCTCATCACTCAGGAGGTAGAAGCTGGAAAATCAGGAGTTCAAGGCTACCTTCATTCATTTATAGTGAATATGAGATCTACTTGGACTGCGTAAGACTCTTTAAAACACACTACTACTACAACAAAACACTCTAACTCTTCATTAGGTGCAGAGTATCCTCATGCTCTGTATATTTCAAACTGTCATGCGTGAGAAGCCCAACTTTCTCTAGGGCTCTGCATTTCTGCGAGCATAGCTTCAGGATGCTGGCCACTCTGAAGAACTCCTCTATCCTTTCTGATTAACCCTCACAACTTCACTGTAAGATGAGACCCCTTGTTCTACACTGCATTTACTTGTCTCCTGAGGTGATGCCATTGATATGCTTCAAATTTCAAGTGGCTTATAAAATGAATCAACATGAAATTTCTCCCCACCAAACCTGACCCCAGTCACCCTGATATCTGCCCCACAGGCAACCCAAGTCATGTGTGTTTGAAACTTACAGACACTTTCAGTGAACACTTAGCTAAGAAGGCATTGATACATTACTATAATGCAAAGAATAGCTGAGACCATATACTATTTATTTGAGACTTTGCTTCTTTAACAACAGACTTCAAAGAAATTTCTAAATCCATCCATTATAATCTTCCTCTCTCATGAAAACTTTTATTGCTGTGTGAGCACTGAGACCAAGGCTCCTTCACAGGTAAAGTCACCTGTTCTGTGCTCACTCTATCAAGGAAGGGAAGAACAACAGTTGAATCCATGGCTCTTTGCTCTCCATTTGCTAGACTGAAAAGCTATCATGGATAGTTGGTCTCCAACCTTTCTCATTTCTCACTTGCTTTGGACTCTCGACCTTCAATTCTCACCCCCTCTTTTCCACCTCACCTGCATTCAGTCTGAACATGCAGACAGCTAGCGACAACCAGCCCACAAGATGTCTCATCACTGCCTGCAGATGGCACACCCAGGAGCAAACCTTGCTCTGACTTTATACTCTCTCTTTCTGCTCCTCCTACTCGGTCTGCTCACACACTTCCTCCACAGTGAATTCCCTTTGTCCTAAATGACTTAGAGTGATTCAACATCTGTCTTAGAGTGATCCATGGTGTCATTCTAAAAGTGTCTTTCCAAGGGAAATTTGGCTTTGTTAACACGACAGCCAATCTGAAAAGCTTTCAGTTTGTTATCTTTAATCTCTATCCTTTTCTCTTTGAGACATGGATAGTAAAGTGATAGCCATGTATTCATTTGAAATAATTGACTTTGTGCAATTACAAAATAATTCATTGCATGTGTATAGAAAACCAGGAGCTAGCAACCCAGAAGACAAAATTTATTTTCTTGTTTAATCATTGCCATTCAAGTGATTCTGGAGAGTTATTTTTGCATTTGGAGCCTAATTTGGGAGAGAAAAGGGTACTGTTTGAAGTTAATTATTTTCCATCATAGCACAGTCTTGAATCAGAACTACCGCAAACCAATATGTATATATGTATACATTTCTGGGAATGAAAGTTCCTTTCCCATACCTCTTATTCTTAGAGTGATATTTGTGGCTGGGAGTTAGCTCATCCTTGAATTATTTATATGCCTCTTTCCTGCTTTGTTGAAGAACATTCTTATAATCCTCTTTACTGTGGTCATAACTTTTCCAAGTGACAAGGCAGATATGTTCCCGAATATTCATGAAGTTACTGAAGTTATGATAAAAGTGTACATAGCAATTGAGGAGTGGTCTAAAGATTTGCTTTGTAATACATGCTAAAGGACATTTTGATCAAAGGCCAGAACATCTCACCCTCTGGAAAGACTGTGACAAGCATCAGAGAGAACCCATTATTCCTTTCTTGCTCAACTGGATATTTATTATGTCCCGAGGCTCTTGTCACTTGCACTAAAGGTAATGTTTTCCCATTGTCTTAGAACCAAGGCTAGTACTTTACCAATGATACTAGGTAGATTGAAGCAAGCTTGAAAGAGAAATTTTACTTGAGGTTAAAAAAGAAACCTATAAAATGGCAGAGCTGAGCTTAAATCCCAAAGCTTCTATATAAATACTGCATTTTCAGATCCATGAAAACTACCAGTGATTCTGATACACACAGATTGTATAAAGGTTGAGTTTTGTGTGGAAGGCAAAAATAAAGAGGTACTACAATGCATTTGTATTTTACTCTTCATTTCAAAGATGAGTCTATAACTTGTTAAAATATATTCACTGGATTTCATATAGATGAATGACAGCATCATGGAATTACCACTCATTAGTGGGGATTGTATCTGAAAACTCCATCTGTGGCAGAAGATGCTGAATATCTGTGTTTCATGGTCACACATCATAAGAAGAGTAATAGGTTCTCACCTTCCTTGAGTATTTGTTGCTCACACACAAAAGGAGTCCAGCTGAGAAGGAAGCCCATCAATAGCGGGAGGGTCCCTGAAAACATACATACAAGTAACATTATACAAACTGAGCAGGTTATGTTTAGGGGTACACATGTGTACACATGCATGTAATAGTAATTAATGAAAAATGAGGTCATGGATTTGAAAAAGGGCATATATGAAAGGCTTTGGAAGGAGAAAAGAGAAAGGAGAAATGATATAATTGTATTCTTAAAAATAAAAGAAAAATATAAAAATTAATAGGAGATGATAGAAAATGGTAATAACCACAGCAAATTGTATCCATGTATAAAACTGTAAAAAAAATTAAGAAGAAAATAGACTAGTAGTATGATGAGGATTTTGCTTTGAATCTGAGGCTGTTCCTTATAGGAAATGCTTTTATTTATAAAAAAAGTTTATTTCATAAGTTTCAGTTATCTAGCAAGGAGACAGATAGCTGTTAAAATATCTAGCAAGAATCTACTTAATGATTTGAAAGTAAATGTATATAAAAAAGTGTAGTACACATGTGCCCAAGGTAGTCAGGTAACAATGCTTCTTGGAAAAAATGGAATTTTATGACAAGAACACAAAAGATTGTACAGAAACACACAAAGGAATATAATAGAAAGTTATTGATTTTCATATGAAATAAAAAGTTTCTTATTTTCTCCTTCTTAGAAGAAAGTGGCCAGAGGTCAAGATCTAGTCAAATGATCTCATAATGTATATTTCTGTTATTGTTTATACTCTTTAAAAAATTTTAAAATTAAGTTAATTAATTAATTTTACATCTCAAACGCAGCCTCTTCTCCCTCCTCTCCTCCCAACCCCTCCTCCTACTTCCCCACTGCTCACCACACAATCCACCCCTCCTCCAAATTCACTCAGAGAGGACCAGGCCTCCCATGGATATCAGCAAAGCGTGGTATACCAAGCTGCCTTAAGACCAAGCACCTCCCTCTGAGGCTGGGCAAGGCAATCCAGCATGAGAAGTAGATTCTCAAGATCCAGCCAAAGCACCAGAGACAGCCTCTGCTCCCATTGTTAGGGGTCTCCCAATAGACCAAGCTATACAACTGTCACATATATGCAGAGGGCCTAGGTTGGTCCCATGCAGGCTGCTTAGTTGTTGGTTCAGACTTTGTGAGTTCCCATGAGCCTGGTTAGCTTTTTCTGTGGGTTTTCCCCTGATTCCCCTGACCCATTGCTCCTAAATCTCTCCCCCTCTTCTCAGCAGGACTCCCTGAGCTAGCTCGGTCCAGTGTTTGGCTGTGGTCTTTGAATCTGCCTCCATCAGTCACTAGATGAAGGCTCTCAGATGAGAACTGGGGTAGTCACCAATCTAATCACAGGGGATGGTCAGTTCAGGCTATGCATCCACTGCTGCCAGGAGTTTTAGTTGGGGCCACCTTATAGATTTGTGGAAGTTTCCCTTGTATTAGGCTTCTACCTCATGCCATAAAGTCTCCCTTTCCAGTTTTTCCCCCAGAACTCTTCCCTCTTGCCACCCCTGATTCCAATTCCTCAAGTTCCCATGCCCACCCACCCCTAGTTCAACCAGAAGTTCTCCTTTATTTACCCTGCCCAGGGAGATCCATGTGTCCCCCCTTGGGCCTTCCTTGTTACCTAGCCTCTCTGAGTCTGTGGACTGTAGCATGCTTATCCTTTATTTTATAGTTATTAACCACTTATGAGTGAGTACATTCCATGTGTGTCTTTCTGGGTCTGGTTATATTACTCAGGATGATTTTTTTCTAATTCTATCCATTTGCCTGTGAATTTACTGATGTCATTGTTTTTAACAGCTGAATAGTACTCCATTGTGTAATTGTACCACATTTTATTTATCTATTTTTTGGTTGAGGGTCATCTAGGTTATTTCCAGTTTCTGGTTATTATAAATATAGCTGCCATGAACATAACTGAGCAAGTGTCCTTGTGGTATGATTTAGCATCCTGTGAGTACAAGCCTAAGAGTGGTATCACTGGGTTTTGAGGTAGATTGATTCCTAGTTTTCCTGAGAAATTGCCATATTGATTTCCAAAGTGGGTGTACAAGTTTGCGTTCCCACTGGTCTTCCTGGAAAAGAGGAAATGACAGTTGTCCTCATGGAATTGTGCCTTGAATTCTATTGTATCTGCTCTGGTGTTTCTCTGACAAAACTTTTGCTTGTAGTTTCCATAGCCCTTCTCTAGTAAAAAATGCACTTCATTTCTTTAGGTATCTAACAACAACCTTTTATGTTTATATACTGTTTTACCTAGCCAAATTCTGATTCATTCCAGGCAAACCACAAATGTACCACTTCTTTAGGTGAGACCTTCAGTTCCATGGCAGACAACTTTGTCTCCACCCAGTCTGGAGTCCAGGAGTCAGACTTCAACACATCTGTCAACATATGTCCAACATCTGTCAACAGGAGTAGATTCTCCCAGAGGCCTTGATCCTTAGTTTATAAATACCCATATTCTTGTGGTGAATGGTGACATGTCATTATCCTCAAATCTGAGTCCCAACTTTCTCTTGTGAGGAGACCAGGAGTATTGGATTACATGTAATCTGGTAACTATGTTAACTTAATTACCTCTATGTAAACTCCTGATGTCCCCACATTCTTAGTACCTAATCCTCATACTCTGAGGTGGAAGAGGGCTGAAGGTTAAGGCATTTAAATTATTGGAATAAGAAAATTAAACCCAACCCTCTAAGACTGCAACTGTTCCCTGAGAGAGAGCCTGCCAGTGGCGATTGGACTAAGAGGTGAGCTTTTGTTTAGGTGGGGCCTAGGGGCACAACCCTGTACCCCCACACCACCACCCATTGCAATCCCAGTTACAGGCCAGGCAGGAGGCAGACCTCCTGCAGACAGGTCAGACTACCACCATCCCCCACCAGACCCTGTAACCCTCCCCTCCCAACATGTGCTGAGCTACTCCCTGAGACAGAGCCCAGGAGCGCCAATTGGACTAAGCTAGTGCTGCTCCCTGAGACAAAGAGTCCATCAATACCAATTAGACCAAGAGCTCCCACTGGACCAAGAGTATCGATCAGACCAAGAGAGGCTCCCTCAGACACAGACACCTCTTGCACCAAGTGGAGAAAGAGATGGGTAGATGCCAGTGCAAAAATACAGTCACCAACATAAAAACTAATATGGCTCCATCAGAACATACATCAGCAAGATCTGAACATCCCAACACAGAAGAAACAGAAGAAATCGACCTTAAAATGACCTTAAGAAGATGTTACAGATCTTAAAAGAGGAAATGAAAAATACCTTTAAAGAAATCAAGGAAAAGTCAAACAAAAAATGGGCATAGTTCAGTAAATCCCTTAAAGAAAGCCCATTAAACATGTGAGGGAAACTGTTCAAAATTTGAAAACTGAAATCGAGACAGTAAAGAAGACACAAATTGAGGGAATTCTGGAAGTAGAAAATCTGAGTAAATGAACAGGGACCACAGATGCAAGCATAACCAACAGAATGCAAGAGATGGAAGAGAGGATCTCTGGCATTGAAGATACTATAGAGGAAATAGATTCATCAGTCAAAGAAAACAATAAAGCCAACAAAGTCAGGACCCAAAATGTCCAAGAAATTTGGGACACCTTGAAAATACCAAACCTAAGAATAATAGGGATAGATGAAAGAGAAGAATACCAACTCAAAGGCACAGAAAATACATTCAACAAAACCATAGAGGAAAACTTTCCCAACCTAATGAAGGAAATACCTATAAAGATACAAGAAGGTTACAGAACACAAAATAGACTAGACTCAAACAAAAAGTCCCTAACCACATAATAATCAAACCACTAAACACACAGGATAAAGAAAAAATACTAAGAGCCACAAAGGAAAAAGGCCAAGTGTCATATAAAGGCAGACCATAAGAATAAGACCTGACTTCTCAAAAGAGACTCTAAAAGTCAGCAGGTCCTGGACAGGCATTATACAGACACTAAGAGACCATGACTATTTGCTGGGTATAATACCCAGCAAAACTCTCAATCAACATAGATGGAATAAACAAAATATTCCATGATAAAACCAGATTTAAACAATATCTTTCCACAAATCCAGCCTTATAGAAAGCACTAGAAGGAAAAATCCAACCTAAAGAAGTTAGATACACCCAAGAAAACATAGGCAATAGATAGTTACACACCAACAAATACCAAAGAAGGGAAACATACAACACTACCACCAAAAAATAACAGGAATTAACAATCACTGGTCATTAATATCCATCTTATGGGGGCATTTTCTTAATTGAGGTTCTCTCCACTTATATGACTCTAGTCCATGACAAGTTGACAGAAATCCTTCTAGCACATCATTTTATATTGTATTTTGTTATATTTTCTTTTCTTGATTTGTGGAGGTTTGTTGTACTGTGTTTTTCCTTTTTGAAAAAAATTAAAGTTGGATTGGTAAGGACTGTGGAGGATTTGGAAGGCCTTGGGGAGGGGATGATATGTTCAAAATATACTCATAATTAATCCTCACACCTATGAACATATGATTTTAGACAAAGAAGCCAAAACTGTACCATGGAAAAAAGAAAGCATCTTTAACAAATGGTGCTGGCATAATGGATGTCAACATGCAGAAGATTGCAAATAGATCCATATCTGTCACCGTGCACAAAACTCAAGTCCAAGTGGATAAAAAACCTCAACATAAAATCAGTTACACTGAACCTGATAGAAGAGAAAGTAGGAAGTATTGCATTGCCACTGGACATCACTTCCTAAATATAACACCAGTAGCACAGACACTGAAAGCAACAATTAATAAATGAGAACTTTTGAAACTGGGAAGATTTTGTAGGGCAAAGGACATGGTCAATAAGACAAAGCAACAGTCTACAGAATAGGAAAAGATCTTCACCAACCCCACATCTGACAGAGGGTTGATCTCCAGAATATATAAAGAACTCAAGAAACTAGACATCAAAATACCTAAAAATCCAATTAAAAATGTGCTACAGAGCTTAACAGAGAATTTTTAACAGAAGAATCTCAAATGGTCGATTTAAGGAATTGTTCAACATCCTTAGTCATCAGGGAAATGCAAATCAAAACAACTCTGAGATACTATCTTACTCCTGTCAGAATGGCTAAGATAAAGAATGTTGAAGACAGCCTCTGTTGGAGAGGATGTGGAGTAAGGGGAACATTTCTCCACTGTTGGTGGAAATGCAAACTTGTACAGCCACTTTAGAAATCAGTATGGTGGTTTCTCAGAAAATTGGAATTCAGTCTTTCTCAAGACCTACTAGCTACACCACTCTTGGGCATATACCCAAGGAATGCTCAATCATACTACAAGTACACATGCTCAACATGTTCATTATTCATAGTAGCCAGAACCTGGAAACAACCTAGATGCTCTTCAACTGAAGAATGGATAAAGAAAATGTGGTACATATACACAATGGTGTACTACTCAGCAGAGAAAACCAGTGACATCATGAGGTTTGCAGGCAGATGGATGGAACTAAAAAATACCATCCTGAGTGAGGTAACCCAGACTTAGAGAGACAAATATGGTGTGTACTCACTCATAAGTGGATACTAGATGTAAAGCAAAGGATAACCAGACTGCAACCCACAGCTCCAGGGAGACTAGCTAGTAAGGAGGACCCTAGTAAGGACACATGCATCGCCCAGCAAAGGAGAAATAGATGAGATCTACATGAGCAAACTGGGGGGTGGGGGGAGCAATGGAGGGCAAGGAATGGGGAATGAGAACATAGGGGGATGGGAGTTTTAAACTGGAACAGGGATAGAGTGGGAGATCAAGGAAATAGATACCAAAATAAATGAAGACATCATGGGAATAGGGAGAAACAGAGTGCTAGGGAAGTTCCCAGGAATCCACAAGGATGACTCCACTACAGACTACTGGCAATAGTGGAGAGGGTGCATGAACTGTCCCCTCTGCTGATCAGATTGTTAAATACCCTAACTGCCATCATAGAGCGAGCCCTCATCCAGTGACTCAGAGAAGCAGATTCAGATATCCACAGCCGGGTGCCAGGCTGAGTTCCAGGAATCCAATCAATGAAAGAGAGGAGGATTCTATGAGCAAGGGTCATCGAGACTATAAAGGAAAAAAGTACAGAGACAACTAGCCAAACTAGTAGAAACACATGTACTGTGGACCAATAGCTGAGGAGCCCCCATTGTACTGGACTAGGCCCTCTGGATAGGCAAAACAGTTGTTTAGCTTAACCTGTTTAGGGGTCCCCCGAGGCAGTGGGATAGGAACCCGTCCTAGTGCATAAGCTAGTATTTGGTATCTAGTGCCTATGGTGAGACACTTTGTGTAGCCTTGGTGCAGGGAGGGGGCTCTTGGACCTGCCTCAACTGATTGTACCAGGCTCTGCTGACTCCCCATGGGAGTTCTTGCCTTGGAGGAGGTGGGAATAGGGAGTGAGTTGGGGGAAGGCTGGGGGGCAGGTGGAGGGAGGACAGGGGAATCTGTGACTGGTATGTAAAGTGAATAGAAAATTTCTTAATAGTAATAATTAATAATAATAATAAAGAAACAAAAAAAGAAAAGAAAAAAGTGCCTTACAAGTTTGCCTACAGCCCAATCTTATGGGGGCATTTTCTTAATTGAGGTCCCCTCCACTTATATAACTCTAGTCCATGACAAGTTGACAGAAATCCTTCTAGCACAGCATTTTATATTGTACTTTGTTATATTTTCTGTTCTTGATTTGTGGAGGTTTGTTGTTGTACTGTGTTTTTCCTTTTTGAAAAAAATTAAAGTTGGATTGGTAAGGACTGTGGAGGATTTGGAAGGCCTTGGGGAGGGGATGATATGTTCAAAATATATTCATAATTAAAAATCATTTTTAAAAATAAAAATAATAAAATGATAAAAAACCATTTTAATAATAAAAATATAATAAAAAGAGTATCTCCCAACCAAAAACAAACAAACAAGAAATCACAACTATCAGTAACGTCCTCATCACCAGACTTCACTTCTATAAAGTAAACAGAGGCTGAAGGACCGCTTCCTCTCGTCTTCAACTGTGTGGTGCCTTTAAGAATGAGGCTGACCTTCTTCATGTTTTCATGACTCAGTACCAGGAAGTTGTCCCATTCTTTCATGGACAGCCTGCCATGGGTGTGCTCAAACCATGATCCATTTATGCTTGTGTAGAGAGGAAGAAAGTGTCAATCAGAAAACATGAGAATGGGACAGCTTGATTTTCTTCACTTTTCTGCTTTACTAAGAAAAATTAAACCAGTCTGCATTTACAGCATTCAACATGATGTTTGATGTACACACACACACACACACACACACACACACACACACACAAATAGTGAACTGATAAAATCAAGTTCATTAACAAACTCATCACCTTATACATTTACCACTGGAGACATCCTACTGGCAGGTTGCAAGGACAGGAACATGTGCTGGGAAAATCAGTCACACTAATACAGGAAGTCAGAGGGTCTAGGGCATGGCCAGGCTTGGACTTTTTAGTTACTATCCTGTCTGGAGATCTATCTTAACCCCTTCTGAGGGAGAGCCCCCACCCAATGGCATCCATATCTGAGGTTACTATATTTTTTAAGAGTGTCTCATTGAGACCCACATTCCAAAACGTGGATCATTGAAGACATTCTAAGAATAGCCTTCTGACTTTATGCCAAAGCTTTATGTCCATTCACAGTGCTAGTCTGATGTGTTTTCCAAAGTCCCAGTGTCTTTACTGTTCTTGTTCTGGGTGTGCTCACTCTTTACGTATCAGTTTCCATTGCACACTTGCACTGCTCCCTGTTACCTGAGGGGCTAACTGAATCAAGTCAGGAGAGAAGCCAAGAGTTCAGACAGGTTAAGGGTAGTAGGAAACATGAATTCAAAGAGTCTAAGACTGGACTGGAGGCTGAGGGTAAATGATCTACAGAGAATTTGTACAGCGAATGTGAATTAGGGAATGCATGACAGAGTTAGGTCACTTAAAGAGGCTGAAAGTTGGACTCAGGAGATGGCTCAGTGGAAAGCATTTGTCAAGCATGTGTGAGGACCTGAGTTTGAATCCTCAGAAACCATGTAAAGATGGTGGTACAACTTCTATTTGTCACACCAATGTTCCTTCCCTGAGATGGGAGTGGAGACAGAAGATTTCCCTGAAGGTTGGAAACAACTAATCTGGCATACACAAGATGAACAAGAAATAAGAGACCTTGTTTCAAACAAGGTAGATAGCAACACCTGATGTTGTCTTCTGACTTCAACACTCAAACCTCAAACCTTAGCACAAGCATGCCCACATTCACACATAGGCATTCATGTCATCATAAACCCGTATACATATGTACATCATAAGAAAAGCCAAATGCAAGCCAGATGTGGTGGCACAGATCTGTAATGCCAACACTCAGGAGATAGAGACAAGAGAAGTTCTTGAGTTCAATGTCTTTTTCAGATGCTCAGTGAATGTGTCCCAGCCTGAACTCACCTAGACTCTGTCTCAAAACAAACAACAGATGCAAAAGCATGTTAGTGAAGATACAAGCAATAAGCTTATGACATATGTCTAGATGATAATTAACAGTGGTTTTGTCATGAAACAAGTAAAAAGATATTTATTTTGGACAATGATTACAAAAGGTGTGTCAATAAGCCTGGCCTCACTCTTGCTACATAGACAAGGATGGCCATGAATTATTGATCCACTTCTGTCCACTCCAAGAGTTCTGTAATTAAAGGCTTGAACCTTCCTACTGAGCCTGGATATTTGTTATTTGTTACACTCTAATTGTTACACTCCAGTGACAAGATCTAATGCCTGGATCCAACAACAAATAACCACAAAATCTGTGTGTTAGTGGGGAGTCATTTTCAACAAGCATACAAGTCAGTACCTTCCTCATAGTGATGTGTACTAGGAAAACAGAAAGATATGATGACAGAGACACATGGAAGGAATGGTATATTATTTGGTGTTGGAAAGAAAGATTCCCATCAATACAACAATTTATTGGCTGAAATCAACTGAAGGTATGAATCAAGGTTGTATGACATCATTAATAATCACACCAATGAAGTATGTGACATAGGTACCTGTTTTTTTTTTTGTGTGTGTGTGTTTGTGTGTGTGAGAGACAGAGAGACAGAGAGACAGAATCAGAGTGACAGAGACAGAGAGACAGAGACAGAGTGATAAAAATAGAGAGATAGAGAGACAACGATAGGCAGAGAGGCAGAGAGACACTGAGAGAGGGAGAGGGAATGCTTGTGACCTTTTAGAATCAGCTGAGCATTTGTGTTGAGGAAGAACTGCTCTTTGGGAAAAATAGAAAGAGCTCTGTCAAGTGGGGTAGGGCAGACAGCCACCAGAGGAATCTGAACTTTATTTCTCTTCTCAGTTCACCTTTGTCTGCAATTTCTCACAGCTATGCTTTTCATTTTTCAGTGTCTGATTTTGCATAGGATGCTTTTTTCCTGAATTGTTTCTATATGCTACAATACAGACCTGCCAAGCCAGATGTGCCCAGCAGTGCAATAATGATGCACCTGTTATGGGGTAACTAAGTGATGTTTGCTTCAATGTGAAGCTTGATCCTCAAGGAGGCAACACATGCCTGGTACCATAAACCAAATCATAACCCCATAGCTGGAGTGGTGATAGGTCCTAAATGGGGCTCCTACTAATGTTTTACTAAGTGGTCATGTTGTCAAATTCTTTCTAAATGTTCATATTTCTACCCATGAATTTGTGCTGTTCTTCAACTTCATCTTTTTTTTATTAGGCATTAGTTAATGTTGAGACTCTTAACTGATCAAAATGAAAAATAATTGACAGTGAGTGCTGAATAATTGATGCAATATCCATATCACCCCACTACCCAAAGTTCAGGAAACATAACAGAACAGCGAATAGAAAGAATGTAAAAGCTAGAGAGGATCTGGAGGAGTGCTGTGAAATTGTCCTCTGTGAATCTTGCCCTCTGCGTTTGGCTTGGTTGTTGTGCAAATGAACTCATATCATCAGCGATTGCCTATAGAAAAACTATGTAAGATCAAGCCCATTAATATTTCAGCATGGATGGGGGCATGTTCTGAGATCCCATCTTGGCTGAAGAGCTATTGGCAATGGATGGCATCTGGATGAGTCAGGGTTTTTACTAATTTGGTTTATGTTCATGGTTAGGTTTCCCATGCCTTTGTGGATGGAACAACACTCATGCCGAAATGAGTACCACAAATTATCCTGAGTGGTTTTGTTTTTTAAAAAGGCTTGAAGTTGTGATGTAGCTGTGTTTGGGCACCTATGGTGTGTTGGAGGGGTACTGGCAAGTGTAGTAGAACAAGATACATTATATTTTTGAAATCTCCAAAGAATAAAAATATCATGTAAAACAAGCAAAAGCATGAAAAGTAAATCAAGGACAGAAAATGACACTCAAAGAGCCAATGATTGTCTAGTTGAAGCTCTAAAACCAGATAATTCAGGAATAATGAACAAATATTTAAGGACATTATATTTGAGTAATTCCCATTATACCTGAAGAACACCAGTTCTCATATCCAAGACCTACTTACTCCAAGACTGAGTTTTTAAAAAATTCTTCAGAAACCAACTTGTAATGTCTTTTCATTATACCTATAGTTTAGTGCATCTCCCTACCATCATCAGAAATGTTTATCCATGGAATGAATGGTGATGAACACAGAGACTGACAACTGTAAAAGATGCACACATTAAAAGACTTTGGAGTGATGAGCACTAAATGGGACTTCTATAGAACAGGTTTTCCTCCCAAGGCTCAGTAGTCACTTTTTGATGCAGAAGGAATGTATTATAGAGGCAGAGGTGGTAGATGACTACACCAAAACAGTATTTTCTGTATACCTCATGGCAATTGCACACACGAATGTACAACAGTTGTGACTCATGTACAAGATCTGTACAAACCTAGGCCAGAAAAAATTCCTGCATGTAGGTGGAGTTTATCCATGATGTCTGACCTCTGGTAAACTATTGACAGCTTCCTGAAAAGAGTCAGTTTTCTTCAAATATGTGGTCTCTAATGATTGACCAAAATACTGGATATCAAGAGTATGTAGGCATCATCAATTGGATTGGATGACTTTACAAATTGAAAGATGTCTGATCAGTTAACACATTTGGTGCTCTTGCAAAACATTTGGGCTAAATTCCCAGTATCCACATGATGACTCATTATCTCAGCTCCAGAGGATCTGATGCCATAGTCTGGATAATGCATGTATTGTGGTTCATATACATAAATGCAGGTAAAAGGCATCTATGTATGAAATAAAAATAAATCTTTAAAAATGAATAAACAAAACTGGGTGCTTCTAGAATGAGAGGAGGATGGGAGGAAATGGAAGAGGGGAATGAATTATGATAAAAACAATTTATGAAATTATTAAAGTTAAAAGATATAAAGACACTCCATGCAGAAACCGATCATAGAGATACTGTGAACACTAAACAAAGGAACACTCAAACAAAGGAAAGATGCACTGAAGATCAATTAAGAGAATGCCTTGTTTTGACATTGTATACCTGGAGATCCAGATAAAATGCAAGGCCCTGGAAAGTTGTAGCTAATAAAATTATTTACAAAGATATATGTTATTTTTTATATGTTTGTGGGTTTTTATGTGAGAACGCATATGTGCTTGGGTGTATGCTTACACAGGAGAGAACAGAGGGTCAGTTCCCCTGAAGCTGGAATAATAGAACCCTGTAAACCACTCAGTGTGGGTGCTGGGAAACAAATTTCATCTTTGAAAAATCAACAAGTGTTATTGACCACTGGGCCATCTCTCCAGCTCCTAATGACATCATTTTAAAGAAAATGTTATAAAAACAACTTTATTGTACAATTGAAAGTAGAAATTAGCAAAAATAATTTACAAAAAAATGGAAAAATTAAATAGAGATATAAAAGGAATGGTGGGGTTATGTTATGGCTCAATGTGTAGAAGTGCTTATCATATAAGCCTTATGATCAGATCTCAGTCTCAGTCATCCACATAAAATTGGAGACAATTGACTCCACAAAGTTGCTCTCAGGTTCTCACAGATATTCTGTGACACATGTTTACCAGCACTGATACTTATGCACACACATATACACCATAAATATTTTTTAAAGGGAAAAAGAAAGAATACAGCATGATGGCAAGGTAGCAGACTTAGTAGAATCCATCAAGAACAAAGATACATAATATAAAGAGAAGAATGGTAATTCCAAGATATCCATGATTCTATGAAAAGAATAAATACAAGGTTCACAGTCATAGGAAACATTAGGAAACATTTTAGAAGTCATTTTTCATAGTTAGGAAAAAAGATGTTTTGGTTGTTTTTTTTTTTTTTTTTTTTTTTTTTTTTTTTTTACTGTTAACTAGATAAAACCTATAACTACCTTGGAAGAGAGTCTTAATGAGGAATCATCTAGATAACATTGACCCATGAGCTTGCCATTGAAAGTCTCCTGATGGTTAATTGATAATGTAGAAGGACAAAGCATGTTGTGGGCAGCACTATTCCCATCTTGGGAGGAGAGGGGAGTCCATAAATGTATAAGAGAGGAAATAGTTAGACGAGGGTTGTTGCTGAATGGGTGGGGGTTCACACAGGTCCATGGGAAGAAGACACAGCACACTTTAAGGATGTCTTTAGTCTTTCCACCTGCAAGGGGAATCAGCCTCTCACTACTAAGACACTTTCCCTTAGCCAAGGGCATCTTTATTGTTTTACAAACTTACACTTTTAATAAGTTGATTTCCATCTCCTCAAAGCATTTCTATGAAGCTCCAAAGAGACAGTACCAAATGCAAATTCTCAATTAAGGAATATCACAGTGTGTTGGATGTTTCCCAACCATGTTTTGCATAAGTTTTGTACCTTTGGGAAACTCTCAGGCAAGATTCACATGGAGAACAACAAGGAGAACAAAAGGTAACTGAGAAACAAAAGGTGGATTAAGGCTAGTCTAGATTAAGGCTGGCTCCAGAGCAGGTATAACTCAGTGGGAATTCTCACATCAGATCCCCCTTTCTTATACAATAATTAATTAGTTTGGGGATTATAGCCTCACAACATAGACAGCTTGCCCCCTATTTTTCTGTTTTACAGTATTATGTAAGTAAGCCAAAACATATTTTAAAGCCACTAAGTTTACTATTGCTAGCAGAAAAGTAAAAAATGCTAAAACAATAAATCTATTAAAGTGTTAAGGTGATCCATAGGGGGAAATGAGGCTATAGTATTTGCAAAGTTTTCTATAATATCCATTCCTATCATGTCAGGTAACTTTATATAAAAGTTTCCTTAATTTCTTGCGGTAAAACAGAAATCATTTGAGAAGAATTAGGGTGACCCATCAAATGCATGTTAACCTTTTCCCAATCATACTTGCTTTCATTAAACTTTAAAGGTGTAATATAATAAGATGTGATGTTCTAATCACATTTTAATTTTATCTGCTCCTTTAATATTTTTAACTGATCTCCCAACAATGAAATAAGTTTGTCATTAATGAACAATAAGAGTTTGTCTTAAATCAACTAACTCACTATCTCACTATTTACCCTACTTTGTTTAGTCCAAAGTTCATTAGAGTGTTTGTGCCAGTTTCTGACAAACTCAGCAGTTTGAATTTCTTTATGATACGTCACTCCATCTATTGCAGCAGCAGCCATTAATGCGATAATTCTGATAATAACTGCAAAAGCCAGTCCAACCATTTGATGTGTCCTTTTTAATATTCGTTCAGTGAGTTTCTGTACCAGGATCATCACAGGAGAGTCTTGCCATAGCTTCGGTAACCTCACTGGTATCCAGATTGCTAGTCTTGCTCTATGAATGTACAAATTTTCAGAGGTTAAGTTTAAAGGTATATTAGAATTAACACAGGTATGAAGGGTCCAGCATTCACAAGTGATGCTGTAATTATTAGGGTGCCATTGTACAGGCCCATTTAGAAACAAGTAAGGTAATGGTATGCATGCCATAAAAGGATGGCTTTTAGTTTAAATGACAAAATATACTTATCATCCTTAATGTTTAGTTTTCCTTCCCATGCTTTAGAGGGTGGAAGGAACTTGTCAATTTCCACAAGTTAGTCTGAATTGAATTGCCAGATTGCAGGAAAGGACTTGACATCCCAACTCCATGCAGATGGATAGGTTCATTAACAGAAGCACTGATTTCTACAGTTCCATTCAAACTATACTACTTCCACCTTAATTCTGAGTGAGACTATTTTCCTTGAGGGAAGCCATAGGGGCTCCACTCTATGATGTTTTCTTGGGAGATATTAATTAGCACTTGAGGTTTCTCACTATTACATTGTTGCCAGTGCACCCAGTCAGATTCCTTGTTGGTAACCCTCATCTCACAGAATGGTAGATTTATGGAAATAGTAGCATTAATCTACTGTCCTTTGAAACCGTACACATGGAGCATATAAAATTTATTGTGATAATCTTGGGTAGTGTTGACTATGGATAGCTATACTTGCAAGATTATATTTAAACATTGAATTTCATTTCCCATACAAATAGGAATTCCTTGTACTTCCACGATGTAATTATTAATCACTCCACCTTCCTCATTGGCTGAGCAGGACTTCGGTTGTCATAAGGATCAGGTATCCAAGAAGATTCGTTGACAATTACAGGAATATTTCTATCTCCCCAACCTACTGCTAAATTAATTGGTGGATTAGGAATAAAGGCTCAATAATTATGATCCATCCCTTTTACCTGCACCATCACCACTGAAAGCAGGGCAGGAAATAAGTTTGTGGCATTAAGAGGTTTGTGAGTCATGTGAAGTATAGCCTCCCCTTTGTCACACAAATTCTTAAGCTGTTCCCAGGTGGGAGAATTAGTTGTTTGCTCCAGAGGCCTCTTGTGTCTTGTCTGTCACAGAGGCATCTCTGTAGCTGCAGTATCTGGGAGATGTCTCTTGCTCAGATTTTTATCAATTTTGATGGGATCCACAATTTTGTATCTCCTGTCGAAACATAAGCATATATGTTATGACCCCATAATAACACCTCCCTTTTTCCCCATTGAGATGTCATGGCATCCTTGTAGTGCATAGGCTGATTAAAATCATCATTTTTTCCTATGGTCCACGCCTTTCAGTAGTTGTTGTCTCTGTTTCATTAACATTTAGAAAATGTAAGGTTAGTAAGGCAGTTAGTTAGTAAGTTAGTTATGCAGTCTATCACTTGGGTCCTCATATCCCCCTTCTGTTTAGCAAGCATCTCCTTTAGAGTATGATTAGATCATTCAATAGTTGCTTGCCCTGTAGAATTAAATGGTATTCCTGTAACATGTTTTATGTTGCAATGTGAAAAAAAAAAGTTTCATTTTACTGGAAACACAAGCTGGGCATTATCAGTTTTAATTTGTATCAGTAGGTGCAGTACAACCATTGTTTCTAATAAATGTGTAATTACAGAATCAGCATTGCAGACCTCAAGGCAGAAACCCATTGAAACCTTGAATATGTATCAATGTTATCATGAACATATTTTAACTTTCCAAATTCTGCTAAATGAAACACATCCATTTGCCAAATTTCATTCCTTTGTGTACCTTTAGGATTTGTTCCTGCAGGTAAAGGAACTTGATTTTTTATAATTTCTTTAGCCAGTTGCCAAGAAATGGAAAAATTTTTCTTGTAACTTTTACTTTAATATAATGTTTCTTATAAAATCCTGAAGCTTCCCACACATTTCCTGTCAATAACTGATCAATCTCATTTCCTTTTGCTAAAGGTCCAGACAACCCAGTATGAGATAGGATGTGTGTAATATAAAGTGGGCAATTGCATTCTTGTATTGCCTGTTGTAGTTCTATAAATAGTAAAGTTCATTCTGAATTATCAGGAATACGTTTAGTAGTTTCTATATGCAATGCAATCCTTTCTCTTATTGAGAATCAGTAATTATATTAAGAGACCCATTAAAGTCTAATAAAACCATCAGAAAAGGCATACAGCTCTGATTTTTTAATCGAATCATATAGGCTTTGAATAACCTTACTGATATTCTCTTGTTTGTAACCAGCCATTCCTAATTTATTTGCATCAGTATAGAATGCAAGAGCCCCAGGAATAGGTGCTCTCTTCACTGTGTGGGGAAGAATCCACTCAGTTCTTTTTATAACTTGTAGCCACTTATTTTTGGGTAATTGTTGTTAATTTCTCCTAAGAAATTACTACAAGCTCTCTGCTAATCATCATTAATCACCTACAACTTCACAATTTCAGTATCAGTATAGGGTGCTACAGTCTCAGCTGGATTCATTGCCAACAATTGACAAAGTCTTATTCTTCCCTTTATGACTAATTCAGAAACCTTTTCTATATAGGTCTTTAACTTTTTATTCTGTTTGTGAGCTAAAAATATCCATTCTAAAATATTATCTTCCATTTGCACAATAAGTCTAGTAGGGGAATGGGTAGAAGCCAAAATTACTGCAATACACTTATTTGTGAGATCTAGTCAATCTACATAGGCATTTTGTAGTTTTTGTTCTACTTGAGCTAATTACCTTTCAGCCTCAGCTGTTAATTGTCTTGGACTGCTTAAATCTGAGTCACCTTGCAAAATGTGAAACAATTTACTTAATTCTTGAATAGACAGTCCAATGGTATGATGCAACCAATTAATATCACCCAATAATTTTTGAAACTCATTAAGAACAACTGATCTCTCCTAATCTTTACATTTTGCCACTGACTTCTCTGTTTATTTAATTTATAACCTAAACAACTAAAAGAATCCCTTTGTATTTTTTGGATAGCCAATTCCTGTCTGATCTAGCTTTTGTACAATCTGTGTAGCCTGTGACTTTCTCTATAATTATTTCCAATACCTTTCCCAGGCACATGGCCCCACTTTTAACCTCAATTTATGAGCTATCTCTAAAATCATAGGAATATTAACTTGAGCTCCCCATTGTTGTAAAAAATCTCTTTCCCATAAACTCATGAGTCTCTCAGCAACATAGGCTTTACTATTCCTTTTTGACCTTCAGTCCCTATATATCTAACCCACTCTATACTCTGTTTTAATTGAGATAAGGTGCCAATGCCTATAAATTGAGTGGAGACTTCTTGTAAAGGCCAGTTAGGATCCCAGGATTCTTGTGAAAGTATAGATATATCAGCACCAGAATCCAATAATCCTTCAATCTCAATCCCACTTAGTTTGACTTTTAATTTAGGCCATTCACCACTGAAAACTGTTGGCCAAAATAATTTCCCCCTGTACTCCCAAAGCTTCCAGTTCTACATATGCATGCTGCTTTGTCTTTAAGATATAGAAGCAATTATAATTGAGCCATTCTATTCCCAGGTTTTATTTCCATAGTCCTTTCTACAAATGCCATCATTTTAATTTCTCCCTGGTGATCTTCATCTATAATTCCTGGGTATACTATAAATCCTTGAGATGTTAAGCTATTTCTTCCCATAATTATTCCTACGATCCCTTGGGGAATAGGACAAAACTCTTTGGCTATCTTACAACAAGGAATTTGTGAGATAATGTAAGATGTTTGCACACTGCTAGTTCTAAAGCAGTGATCCCTGAAGGAGCACACATTAAATCTCTAATGCTGGATTTATGTTTCCCTGATGGCTCTGCTGATGATCCTTGCTGACAGGTAATTGGTAGCTCCTATTGTTTGTTCTTGGACCCCAAGCTAGGCTTTGCATCCAGTTTCTTGACAGCAAAGGGTTATCATGCATCTCTCTCTTTGATCTGTATTTGTTAGCCCAATGTTTACCTTTACCAAATGTCTTACAAATCCCTGAGGTTTGAGGCTTTCCATTCTGATTATCCTCCAAAGAGTTACCTTTTTTTAGTGACAGAATGATAACAATGGTTCCATAAATGCCCCAATTTCCCACAGTTAAAGCATCTGGTATTCTGAAATTTAAGACCTTTAGCTAAAGCTTGTCCAGTTATATTAGCATTATATTTTGTGGATCCAATATCAGCAATAGCTTTAATCCATTCCTCTAAAGGGGCTCCCTGAGCCTTCAATGGCCCTATGTTTTTTGGCAATCAGTATTAGCATTCTTAAAAACTAAAGACTCAATTAAAACTTTTCTGACATCTGGATCAGCCACTGCTCTATGCACTGCTGAAGTTCAACTGCAAAATTCAGTGTAGACTTCTCCTGCACTTTGTGTGATTTTGTGAAGGAGACAAATCTTTTCTCTGGTTCTGTGACCTTGTCCCAGACCCTTAAAGCCACTAGGAGACATTGTACTGTCTTAGTATCATCAAATTGTATTTGTGTTTGTATATCAGTATACTGACCCTCTCCTCACAATTGGTCCATTATTATATCTACTCCTCTAGTCTAATTATGCTGTTCCATGGCTGCTGCTTCCTCTCTACTCCAAGTAGACCATTGTAATTGAGAATTAGCTTCTAGTATGGCTGCCATGAGGCTCTTCCAATCTTTTGGAATAACCCTTCTGAATAGCCCAATTATTTAAAACCCATTTTACATGAGGTGAATGCATCCCATATGCCATCACTGCTTCTTTTACTCTTTTCAGATCTTCCATGTCCATAGGCAGGTCTCCAATTAAATTGAACACAACCTTGGAGATATTGATTATTTGCAGGCATCTGTTGCATAGTAGCTGGGAACACCTGCTGATGTGTTCTTATGATCTTAGGCAACCATTCCTCAATTCCATTATAAGGTGGTGCTGTTGGGCCATAATTAAGTATTTCTCATTTTTCTACTGGGAAAATTCATTTTCTTCCCCCATTTTCTATAGGGAAAATTTTCCTTTTAAATCTTTCTGCTTCCCTTCTTACTACTGGGAAGATTTCTTCTTTTTCTCCTTTCTTTCCCTTTCTCCTTCTGGGAAGTTTCCTTTTTTTCTGTCTTGGGAGCTCTTGTATGCAATTAACTTTCAGCCCTTCCTATTTCTTAATCTGTTTCATCAGATGAAGAAGGAGAAGAGTCATCTCCAGTGTCCTGGCTTCCCTCACTTTCACTGTCCTCTGAAACAGCATTCCTATCATCCTGTAAAGGGATATTCTCTTCTGCTGATTGACATATTCTAGCCTGAATGTCTCCCCTTTTCATTTGCTGTTCTACTTTAGATATAGCTTTAAGTGACTGCTCACTCTGCAATGGCTCCAGAGTATTTGAAATTAAAGACCAAGTTTTTAACAGTATGGACTTTCTTTTCTGATGAGCTTTCCTCAAAGCTCTCAACATTTGCTTCCATGCTGTCAATTTTAATTGAACATGAGGAATTGCCTGAAACCAAAGGCAATGCCATTCAATTAATATCAAAAACTTTCTAAGTTGTTTTCCCTTTACTTTCACTCCATTTCCATTAACAGGCATTTTAATAACTGCATATACCATTGCTCACGAGATGGAATGTTGCCCACGACCCTGCCAATCCTCTTACCCTGAGAGCAAAATTTCCTCTAGTCCTTCAAAGTATCTGGATCCACTGTTCTTTTTCAACTCTCACAAGTGTTGTTGAACAGGTGTTTGTTCACTCAGTGTTGGTTAAGCCGAAGCGGTGCCCCTCGTGGCTGGTCGCCACCCATGGTGACCATGCCGGCGGAGCAGCATGCTGATTAAAAAAATCATAGCCATGGTTACCTTTTTAGAGCTTTATTGGGGGTGGGGGAGAGAGACAGAAAGACAGAGAGACAGAGAGACACAAAAGGGGGGAGGTGCCCCTCCTGCAGGGCTTCAACGGGTTCTTGACCACCCTAAGGACGGAATGTAGGGACAGGAGATACAAAGAAAAACACACCAAGTCTAGATTCTGATCAAGGTGCCACTTTATTTCCTTCCACAAAGATTTATATAGTTTCTGCAGGGTGGGGGGGAGAAAGAAGCTGCCATCTGCATACAGTGGGGCAAGCTAACGGGATGTTTGTATAGGATGTTTACAGGGTGAGAGGGTCAAGGGCTCTGACTCAATGTCCTGTTGCTAGGCAACCTGACTGTAAGATGATCTAGTTCCCTGTCTTATTGGTGGTTTGTATATTTCCACTAACTAGAGATTCTGTCCTTGTCCCTGACAGGGAGGGATAGAGGGGAGCTGATGGGAGGACGGAGTGGAGAGGAGAGGGGACAGAGAGCCCATAGAGGGCCCATCGGCTTTTTAGGCTGACGACGTAATTAAGGATTAAATCCTTACATCCCAGACTTTCCCTTATTATAAAAAAAGCAGGTAGATGTGACTAGGGGCATCGTTCCTCTCAAAAACTGCTTCCAGCTGATTTTTGGATGTTGGTTGGCTCTCAGGGGAATGGAGAAGGGGAGTTTTCCGAGGTCGACAGGCGTGTGGGATGCTGTCTGTCATCCATTTGCTCTGGAGACACGTATCCCTCTTGGCTGTGGCTGGGAACTTTCTGTTTAACAAGATGTTTTTAGCTGTTACAGATTCTTATTTGATGATCTCTAGACTCCGGTTCTGTGGTGGTCCTGTACCATTAGCTGAACAGTGAGTTAGAACAGGGAACTGGGAAGAGAAAAGCTTGTGGTACATGAGAATTTATTTATTTTTTTGGAATTAGGGACAAGGCAAAGATCAGGGCCCTGTCTGTATGCACGTGAGAAACACAGGCAATGGATCTGGAGTGAAGCAACGAGCTCTTATTTTAGGTGGAAATCTTTTTTCATTAAGTAACTCTGAAGGTGCAATTAAATCTGGTGAGGTGGTAAAGCTCTCCTCTGTACCCGACAATAAAGGAGAGGTGGCATCCCAAAACTCCCAGGACTGAGTTAGTGGCTCTGGTGTCCAGAAGGAAAGAAATGGATCACTTCCCTGCTGCGTTCTGGGTTCCCTGCCATGTCTGTAGCCAAGCCTAGGTCTGTTGGAGGTCTTAGCTTGATGTACCCATGCATCTTGGTGCCTGGGGGCAGCCAGCTGACTCTGTCTTTCTAGAGGGCACTTTTAATAAGGCTGTTGATGGCCTGGCAGGGCATTCGCTAGCCTGTGGCCTTTTCCTCACTTAAAACAGGGACTTAACAGCTTTTGGGAGTCAGGGAGTGCCAGCACTTGGCAATTTTGTTTTTGGGCTTTTATCTCTTCCCTGGCACACCTTAAATGCCACAGATGACTCTTTTGCCCGTGGGGTCAGGAGCCTTGCTCTCCAGATGCTTAAGTTTTAGTCAAGGAGATCTGGGGAACAAGAGATGGATTTTACTCCATGTCCTGAACTTTTTTTTTCTTTCTTTCTTTTCTGATGATTGGTGGCTTAAGGACAGCTTTTGGAAGACTTGTCTGAGGCTATAAGCTGATTTTTTTTTTTTTTTTGCTTAAGAGCCATCCTGACTACTGTAAATTTATTTGTATGGATCTTAGCCTCTTCCAGACCTGTCTGTGCTTCTCAAGGCACCGCGGAGGCGGTGAGGAACGCGTGCTTGCAGTCTCGCAGTCTCGCTGGATGGGGGAAGAGGCAGCAGTAGTTACTGTGGGTCCTCGGTGCTTGGTGGTGTATCCGAGTCTGAACAGCACCAATGTTGGTTAAGCCGCGGCGCTGCCCCTCGCCTGTGGCGACCATGCCGGCAGAGCAGCGTGCTGATTAAAAGAATCATAGCCATAGTTACTTATTTAGAGCTTTATTGGGGGGCGGGGGGAGGGAGAGAGGGGAGCCGACGGGAGGAAGGAGTGGAGAGGGGACAAAGCCCACAGAGGGCACACCCGCTTTTTAGGCTGAGAAGCTGGCAGAGGATGATGACGTAATTAAGGATTAAATCCTTACACTCAGGTCTGTGGGAAGAAGATACAGCACACTTTAAGGATGTCCTGAATAGCATTTGGCTGGGCGGTGGTGGCACACGCCTTTAATCCCAGCACTCTGGAGGCAGAGGCAGGCATATCTCTGTGAGTTCAAGGCCAGCCTGGGCTCCCAAGTGAGTTCCAGGAAAGGCGCAAAGCTACACAGAGAAACCCTGTCTCAAAAAACCAAAAAAAAAAAAAAAAAAAAAAAAAAGAAAAGGATGTCTTTACCCTTTCCAGCTGCAGGGAGAATCAACCTCTTGCAGGACTGAGATACTTTCCCTTAACCAAGGGCTCCAAATTTCCAAATTTCCACTTTTAGCAAGTGGAACAACTCCTACCGTCAAACCAATAGGAAAACACAACATCCTTTAGCCTTTGGGATATAATAAAAACAGTCATAAGAGGGGCATTTAAGGTTCAAAGTACCTATATCGAAGAGATTTCTTTTAAATTAGTTAATGATTCAACTTTAGGCTTTGGAAAAAGAACAAGTCAAACACCAAAGCCAGTAAAATGACTGACATCAAGGTAGAAATCAGTGAAATGGAAACAGCAGCGACAATAAAATCAATGTAGAGAGTCAATGACACAGAGTTGGTTCCTTCAAAATATAAACAATATTGACAAAATTTAGTTAACCTAACCAAAAGAAAGAGGAAATGTAAAAACTAATACAGCAAGACATGAAAAAGGAGTCATAATGAGAGGCAACAGTGAAATTAAGAAAATTATTAGAGTTTACCTTGCAGATTCCAAAAAACTGGAAAATTTAAAAGATATTCATGAATTTAAAATTTTTTTGTTAAATTTTTTCCATTCATTTGCACGCCAATCGAAAATCCTCCTCTTCACTCCTCCCATCCCCCCAGCCTTTCACTCACACACCACCCCCCCCACTACCTCCCTCACAAGAAGGCAAGGCCTCTTATGGGGAGGCACAGCCAGCAGAGCAAGTCTAAAGCCTTTCCCCTGCCTCAAGGCTGCATCGTAGGTAGTGGTCTCCAAAAAGCCTGCTCATGCACCAGGGATGGGTTCTGAATCTGTAGATTGCTTTTGGTAAAATTGTCATTTTTACTATGTTAATCCTATCTATCCATGAGCATGGAAGATCTTTCCATTTTCTGATATTTTCTTCAATTTTTTTCCTTCAGGGACTTAAAGTTCTTATCATATAGGTTCTTCACTTGCTTAGTTAGAGTTTCCCCAAGATATTTTATATTATTTGTGGCTATAGTAAAGGGTGATGTAGCTAGAGTTTTCCTGCCTTGTCCACAGTCAGGACAAATCTCTGTCACCCGCCAGTCCCACAGCCGCTCAGACCCAACCAAGTAAACACAGAGACTTATATTGCTTACAAACTGTATGGCCGTGGCAGGCTTCTTGCTAACTGTTCTTATAGCTTAAATTAATCCATTTCTACAAATCTATACCCTGCCACGTGGCTTGTGGCTTACCGGTGTCTTCACATGTGGCTTGTCATGGTGGCGGCTGGCTGTTTCTCTGACTCAGCCTTCCATTTCACAGAAGTCTTCTCCTCCTTGTCCCGCCTATACTTCCTCCTGCCTGATCCATTGGCTGATCAATGTTTTATTTATTGACCAATCAGAGCAACAGATTTGATACACAGACCATCCCACAGCAGGGTGATGTGAAGTTTCTCTGATTTCTTTCTCAGCCCTTTTATCATTTATATATAGGAGGGCTACTGATTTTTTTGAGTTAATCTTGTATCCTACCACCTTACTGAAGGAGTTTATCAGCTATAGGAGTTTCCTGGTAGAATTTTTGGGATCACATATGTACACTATCATATCATTTACAAATAGTGAAAGTTTGACTTCTTCTTTTCCAATTTATATCCCTTTGATCTCCATTTGTTGTCTTATTGCTCTACCTAAAACTTCAAGTACTATATTGAATAAATATGAGAAGAGTGGATAGCCTTGTCTTGTTCCTGATTTTAGTGGAATCGCTTTGAGTTTCTCTCCATTTAATTTGATGTTGGCTATCGAATTGCTGTAAATTAACTTTATTATGTTTAGGTATGCTCCTTGTATTCCTGATCTCTCTAGGACATTTATCATGAAGGGGTGATGGATTTTGTCAAACTCCTTTTAAGCATCTAATGAAATGATCAATGGATTTTTTTCTTTCAGTTTGTTTACATAGTGTATTACATTGACAGACTTTCATATGTTGGACCATCCCTGCATCTCTGGGATGAAGCATACTTGATCATCATTCATAATTTTTTTATGTGTTCCTGGAGTGTTTGCAAATGTTTTATTGTGTATTTTTTCATCAATTTTCATGAGGGAGATTGGTTTGTAATTTTCTTTCTTTGTGCATCTTTGTGTGGTTTGGGAATCAGAGTAACTGTAGCTTCATAAAAAGAGTTTGGTTGCATTCATTCTGTTTCTATTCTGTGGAACAACTTGAGTATTAGTATTATCTCTTCTTTGAAAATCTGGTAAATTTCTGTGCTGAAACCATCTGGTCCTGGGTTTTCTTTGGTTGGGAGACTTTTTAATGACCATTTCTCTTTCCTTAGGGGTTATTGGTATATTTAGATAGTTTATCTGGTCTTGATTTAACTTTGGTATGTGGTATCTATCCAGAAAATTGTCCATTTCTTTCAGATTTTCCAATTTTGTGTAGTACAGGTTTTTGAAGCATGATCTGATGATTCTCTGGATTTTCTCATTGTCTGTTGTTATATCTCCCTTTTCATTTCTGATTTTGTTAATTTGGATGCTCTTTCTCTGCTTTTTGGTTAATTTGGGTATGGGTTTGTCTATCTTGTTAATTTTCTCAAAGAACCAACTCTTTGTTTCATTGATTCTTTGTATTGTCCTCTTTGTTTCTATTTTTATTGATTTCAGCCCTCAATTTGAATATTCCTTGGCATCTATTCCTCCTCGGTGACTTTGTTTCTTTTTGTTCTAGAATTTTCAGATGTACTGTTAAGTCACTAGAGGAAAATTTCTCCATCTTCTTGATGTGGGCATTTAGTGCTATGAATTTTCCTCTTAGAACTGCTTTCATAGTGTCCCATAAGTATAGATGTAACCAACCATCTTATTAAATAAGAAACACAGAACCAATGTAAAGGAGAAAGCCGAGAGGTCAGAGCTCAGAGCTAAAATCTTACCCTTCCTCCTGCGGTGCTCTTACTTCTCTAAAAAAGACCTACTTCCTGTGTGTATGTCTTTACATAGTCTTTCTGTTCTGCCTTCTCATTGGTTGTAAACCCAAACACGTGACTGCCTCATCACTGCCTGTATGCAGAGCCCTCCAGGTCTTAAAGGCGTGTGTCTCCAATGCTGGCTGTATCCCTGAACACACAGAGTACTGGGATAAAAGGTGTGCGCCACCACCGCCACGCTCTTGCTATGGCTCTAATAGCTCTGACCCCTGGGCAACTTTATTTATTAACATAAAATTAAAATCACATTTCAGTACAAATATATTTCCCCTTTTCTATTTTAATAAAAAGAAAAAGAAATGTTATAACGAACCAAAGAAAAACTATATACAAAAGTACAATAACTATATACAATATATACAAGTAATAAATACCTAAACAATGTCTAGTCCATTTGTATTTGACAAATCAGAGAAAATAATTCCATTTTCTATCCTATTTTGGTAAGTCCAAAATATATCTAATTCACTTTCTATCCTAATTAATCTTCAACTACAACTAACTAACCTTCAACTATAACTAACTAATCTTTAACTCCCTCTGAGACCCAAGAAGAAAATAATATTAGCTAACAAAAATAAAAACAGGAAGTTAATGCAAGCAACTTCAAAAAATTTGTGAGTTGACAGAAACAGCCAGCTGCCTGGACAGTCACCTGAGGTTTCTCCACAGTGTTGGGGCATCATCTTCAACCTATAGGCTTAGCATATCTGACAGACTCATTTGTGAAGTAGGATGTACACAAGGTCAACAGTTCAACCTCACATTGGATGAGAGCAATCCATGTACCAGAAACACCTGAATTCCACTAGTGCCCTGTCATGATTCAGGATTTTAAATTCTGGAAATTGTTGATGGTTTTTCAATTCAGCTGTCCATTCATCTTGGCTGTGTATATATGGCTTCATCTCAGCATCCCCTTCTTCTCCACATCCCTCTATTTAATGCCAGTCTACTACTGAGAGGCGTGAGCTTTCAGCTGCTGTTCCATTGCACAACAGAAGCCATCGGCCCACCGCCTGTTCAGCTGCCTTCGAAGAAAAGGGCACTGTACCTTTTTCGGATTGCGAAGGCCACTTCAGGGATGGGGCCATATTGTCCTGGCCTCAGAAGATGCCTTTTGATAAAGCCATAACCACACTTGTTTTGGCAAGAATCAGTAGTCCTTTGTTTCGTGTTCTGTCTGTCCATTTTGTCCTGTTGATTCAAGGATACTTTGTTGTCCAGTGGCTAACTTTGGCCACAATGAATGTTAACTCCATATGCAGTTTCTTCAATGCCCATATCTTCTCTGAAGTAGATTGGTACTGCCAGGAGCCAACATGTCTCAAAAAAGAAAAATTTCTAAGTTATTAAAACATTTTAAATGCCATATTCTGTAGATCTCTGAAGGGTTTGAAGATGACTTGTCTATCTAAAATATATCTGCTCAATTTTTAAAACATATTTAATATGACTACAAGTTCTATTTTAATGTCTATCTACTAACTTTCATTTCTTTATACCCTAATAGTTGGTATTAATAATATTCAAGCATCAGAAAATTGTATTACATTGTTAAATGAATGGTATAAATACAATTAGAAATATACATATAGCATTTTCTATCAATATCAATTTCAAATTTGTATACAATATAAAACAATCCAATCCAATGTAAAATATTTAAAATTAGTAATTGTCTTTTTCTTTTCTTTCTTTTCTTTTCTCTTTTTTTAAACAAGAACCTTAAATCTAATCTCCTTTGCTTAGCCTTTTTCCTAACCCTTGACAACAATTTGTAACCAACCCTCCTAAACAATGAAAATTATCCCAGATCCAAAACCCATTAAAAGGACCAAAAAACTACCCGCCCCACACCACCTCTTTGGGAATGTGGGCGTCATATTCTTAAAATTGCTTCCTGCTGGGTATGGGCGAAGTTATCTTTATCCTGAAAGAAAAATTTTAGGTTAATTGTCAAATTCTAGGAAAAGTAACTATATCCTTCATTATCCAGTTTGTGTATAATGCCAAAGTTCAGGGTTTAACTCAAGTCCTTATTTGAGTAGTCTTTGAGACTGGATAATCTCAGGTAGTCATCTCAAAATTGCTCTGAGCACCTTGTAGCTGAAAGCTGATCTGTAGATGATGTTTGTCAGCTTAATGATATTATTATTGTCCACATGGAATTGTTGTTGTTGTGGGGCCCCATCTTCTTCCTGGAGACTTCAGTTGATGTTAGGCCTGGCCATGATTACCTGCAGAAAACTGATAAGAAACTTGAACACAAAGACATCTATATGCAGCTAATTAAAGCCTTTTTTCTAGAATTAGTTAGTACTCTATATGACCATTCACATCTTAACAAAATTTAAAATGTATATATATATCTATATATATTAATCTTGTAAATTTTGATATAAAATTCATACTTTAAGAAAAGTTTAAAGAATCAGAATAGAATCAAAGAGTTGAGATTAGTAATAGAATAGTCCCTTAATTAATTTGGCTTTTGTCCTGTCCCATAGCAGAAGATGGCTCTTTTATTCTGGCATGATTCAGGGAGTTTGCATTTTCCTTTTAACAACATGCTTGAGTTTAAAGAAGGAGAGAGCCATTCTCCAACTCCAAAGTCAGCTTTAAATTTTAATTGAACTGGGACTATTAGAAGACCAATAGTGTTAAATCTTTAGAGAAAAGCAGAAACAAACATTTAGGAAGACATAAAATTTTTTAGATAATATATACCCATATGCCATTTCCCTCTGTTTCCTGGGATAGATGATTTGTCCCTTTTCTTCAGTTGTCTCATTTGTCCAGTGTTCTTCAGATTCCTTAACCTTCATTCTCCTAAAAGACAAAAACAAAAACCTTTTCCCAAGACTAATTTTGGGGAGGTTCCTTTGTGGCAAGTTATTTTCGGATTAAATGAAAAGGCATGTGTTACTGGTACAAGTTAGTTTAAATTGGATGTTCATGCTGGTTGATGAACTATCACCTCTTCTAATTAAGAGGTCTCTCTTATTCAAATCGAACCTTTATCAATTTTGATGGTACCCATAGCTTATCTTCTCCTGTAGAAACAAAAGCAAAACCTCATCCCCAATGTAATACATTCCCTGGTTTCCATTCTGAGGTCAGCATATGCTTAAAGTATATAGGCTTATTTAATTCTGTAGTTTTTTTCTATTATCCATTGTCTCTCTGCAGCTGTTGTTCCTTTCTCATTGGCATTCAGAAAATTCAAAGTTAATAGAGCATTATGCAGTCTATTTCTGGGGGTTTTTGTTACCCATTTCTGTTTATTTAGCATATCCTTTAGAGTTCTGTTTGATCTTTCTATAACTGCTTGACCTGTAGGATTATGTGGTATACCTGTAATATGCTTTATATTATAATAAGCAAAAAACTGTTTCATTTTAACAGAGACATATGATGGAGCATTGTCAGTTTTGATTTGTGCAGGTATACCCATGATGGCCATAACTTCTAGCAAATGAGTGATTACAGAATCAGCTTTTTCAGAACTCAAAGCAGTTGCCCATTGAAATCCTGAATAAGTATATATGGTGTGCTGTACATATTTCAATGTTCCAAATTCTGCAAAGTGAAACATGTCCATCTGCCAGATTTCATTCCTCTGAGTACCCTTTGGGTTACATCCTGCTGGTAATGGCGTTTGATTGTAGAAGGAACAAGTAGGACATTTCTTTACTATTTCTTTGGCTTGTTGCCAGGTTATGGAAAATCTTTTTTTAAACCTTTACTATTGACATGATATTTTTTATGAAATTCTGAGGCCTCCAGCACATTTCCTATCAATAATTTATCAATCTCATCATTGCCTTGTGCTAGAGGGCCTGGCAGACCAGTATGTGATCTGATGTGAGTTATATATAAAAGATGACTCCTTTTCCTGATTGTATCTTGTAATTGAATGAATAGTGAAGTTAATTCTGAAGCATCAGGGATAAATTCTGCAGTCTCAATATGTAATACCACTCTTTCAGCATACTGAGAGTCAGTTACTATGTTGAGAGGTTTTGAAAAAATCCATTAATACCAACAGAATAGCATACAATTCTGATTTTTGAACTGAATCATAAGGACTTTGAAGCACTTTACTTAAATATTCTGATTTGTAACCTGCCTTTCCTTGTTTGTTGGCATCTGTATAAAATGTACAAACTCCAGATATGGCATTTTGCCGTACAATTCGAGGCAAGATCCAACCAGCTCTCTTCTGGAACTGCTTCAAGCTGGCATTGGGGCGCCGTTATCAGGGCCCCTCCCCCTAAAGGCTGAAAAGCTGGTCAAAGACTGGGCAGGGGGCATTTGTCAGTAGCATGTAGCTGCCTGACTGCATAGGGACAGAAAAGAATCATGTTAGCTAGGCTGGTCCACGTTAGCCTTTAGCACATCCTGAGCCCACAGTAGTCTGGAGCAGTGGAGTCAGCAACTGAAACTTAGAGGTGTCTGCCAGCCAAGTAGAAATCTGTTGAGACAGATTTAAACTAGGAACAGAAGTTAAAATTTATGAACTTATTTGGAACCCTTAGTAATGGGGAAAACATTAGTCCCAAGACCAGGAGAGAGGAAAAATACCATCTTTAGGAATACTTATCTGGGGTCCTTTCAACCTCTGTGAAGTGGGTTTATGTTTTTATGACTCTTTTGATCCTTTGAGGCCTTTTTGCAAAATGACATAAAAGTTTTAGATACATTAGTATTACCAATCTATACTGAAATCCATATTGTAGACAAAGCAGGTAATGGGTATCTGTAAAACAGCAGAAGTGAACTCATACTTCTGAGTCCCAACAAGAACTACAGACTTGGGCATTTTTCTTTTGTCCAGAAAGCTAGGTATAAGTAGACATATTTAGATGACATCTAAAACAAATCCAAAATGTTGGGCTTGTGACTGAACAGTAAGTAGTCATTACTCTATCAGCTCATCAGGACTTTTAAATGTCAAGCACTGAACCATAGAACAGGAGAGTAATCTGAAACATATCTCATTTTAGACTTATATCTGAACCTTTATGACTTGTTTAAACTTTTATATCTTAGAACATTTTTTAAACGTGAGCTAACAAGCTAGCTATGGCCTTGCAGAAGGATCTGGTTGTCTGGTGCTGCCATGCTGACAAAGTTAGAGCTAGTCTAGCCATCAGTACTGTCAGAGATCTGAGAAGGATAAACTATATCTGAGTGCAGACCAAGAAGCACCCAATCCTATAAATTACAGGGACCAATCCCTACCCAGGTCTCCATAGTGTTGGAGGCACCAGTCAGAACAGCATCAATCTTCTTCCGCCATCAAGCCCATAAGGCAGAGTACTTTTTCTGTGGAATAGGGACACGGAAGACTGACAGTGTCCTACTGCTTGTCCACAGTCTGGGCTGGGCGGCAGGTGTTGCACTGGGGCATCCTGCCCTGTGGTCAGCATTGTCATAATCCAGGCAGAGACGTTGTGGTGCCTCGTACATAATCTTCTTCAGAGACCTTGGGTCACTGCTAGGATCTGGAAGCCTGTCTGATATAATAAACTTTTAGATCAACATTTAAATGCCATATTCTGCAGATCTCTGAAGTTATGAGGGCTGTCCAGGTGTCTGAATAGACAAAGTTTGTTTCTAACTATTTGTTTCAAGCTCAACCCTGAAAACATATGCAAGGGACTGAATAAAAACAATGCCTTTAAGTTGAAGCTCTTCTAGCATCAAATACAGGTTCAGTAAAGAAATCAAAACAAAACATCAATATAAGACATATATATGTATCATCTTATCCAAATAACTTAAGCTTAACAAACTTAGCAAATACAATGAGGCTAGACAACATTCTTAAGCCTGAATGTATCTTGGGTAAGGAGAAACATTTTTAAGTCATTGGTTTTTAACTATAAAAACTGTCTTTAAAGGATTAAGATCTCTCAAATGTCTTCTGTAATAACAATGAAGTACCTTTTTTTTTTTTTTTTTTTTTTTTTTTTTACTTTAAGGGGGAGAAAACATGGCATCCTCTTAATCTGAAACCAAGCTCCAGAGTACAAACAATCCCAAAGTTTAATATCTAGGACTCATTTATAATCTTTTTGTTTTTTTTTTACTTAGAGGCTTGGATGATTTCTTTGACCCTATCTTTGGCAGCACATACATAGCCTGTCTGTTTTATTTTATTATGGCTGGTGTTTCCAGTGATCATCATCTGTCATTGGCAATTTTTAAGACTGCTAAGGTCCATCACTGCAACCAGACTCTTTTTGAAACTTTAGTCCTGCCATATATTTGCAAACCTCAGCTGTTTTTTTTTATGATTCTTTTATGTCTTTAAAATCATTATCATTTTACATGGGTAAATCTTAAATTACAAAGTTTAGCTGCCAGAGCAAGGCATATTTCTGTGTATAAAAAGCATTGATGTGCACCTTTAATATTCATCAAATATCTTATTTATTAAACATATGTTGTTATCTATTTAAATTTTTTAGAAACTTGTTGAACACTTGGTAAAGACATAAGTATTTAGGTTTTACATATATATTTTTTAAAACAATGATTACTTGTACACATACACACAGTTGGATCCAAGTTACATACATACATACATACATACATACATACATACATACATACATACATACAGTTAAAGCTTGCTTACATTTCCAAGTCACATACCTGTTCATATACACACATAAGCAGTTTGCAGAATCATTAGGCATTTTTAAGATGAAAACCAACCAGAATTAACTTTCAAATTCAGTATTTGCAGGTATAAGAAACCGTAACAGTTTACTGACCTTTTATAACCTTTTATATCAAAGTCTTTCTTGTGATTTTCCTCAGTAATCATAGACAAGAAACTGTCAGTTAGCCTCATATAGGGAGTGACATTCCATTCTTGGAGCCAGATCCTGATCAGGTTTTAGCTCCCGGGGCAGGTCTTGGGAGTCCCATCCAACAGCATGGGAGATTCCATGCCCTGGCTGGGCCCACAGACCTGTCAGCTATGATCCTGGAAGGGCGGTTATATCTCCACCAGCCCCCACATTCTGAGCTCCTCATGGCTCCAGCTGACTCCTGCCAGCTCCTCTCTGCTCCATTGCTCACAGGCTGCCTAGCCAGTGTCCGGAGCTGTTTTGGAGGATTTTTTTATTTTTTTATTTTTCTATGCCAGCAGGTGGATCTGCATGAGGCGGGTAATTCCATCATTAGTCTCCCGGGTCCTCTGCAAGGACCGGGGGTTTTTCATGCTTGATTTCCTTAAGAGGGTAAAGGGAGTAAACGGTTGGAGGGCAGCCAGGGCTGAAGGGACAAGGGGAGTAAGCGGAGTTTGAGAAGGAAGAGGTGGGGGTCGGAGTCCCAGTGTTGCTGGGGCAGGCAAAGTAGTAAGGAACAGCTTCACCCAGGCACCTGTGAAATCACATCAATCAATGTTAAAAGTCCCATCCCCCGGCCAGCCGACTCCAAAGGCTGGCCATTCCGAGGAACAGAAGGTGATCCATTTCTTTTTCTTGCCTTCCAGAGAGGCATTGCAAGCCTGAGCGAGGACATCCTTCCGGTTATCTAAAGTCAAACTTAGGGGGGTAGTTAGTTGTTGCCCATATGGAGAGAGAAAGGTAGAGACAAAAGACAGACTCCAAAAAAACAAACACAAAGAAGACAAGGACAGACACAGTCTGCGCAGTAAATGCCAAATCAACCAGACAAAAGACAAGACACAATAACATAAAACATAGATCAAGCTCGTGTTTACCTCCACCTGGCCGAGTGTGGGTCCGGGGGGCACCCCAATCTTGGTGGAACCTCCAATGTTGGACCCCAAATTTTAGGGTCTCAAGTGGGTGCACCAAGAACCCAGACTCCAGTCCAGTTGATGCAATAGCAGGAGGATTTATTAAACTTCTGTACAGAAGGGCTCCTCTGCTCCCAAGAGCAAGAGTCGCCATCAGGGGAGAAGCAGCCATTCTTGTTTTACTTTCATTTTTTGGCGGAGCGGCCGGTGCGGCTCCAGACTCATTATCAGGCATCAGGCAGGGGGAGTCTGAGAGAAACTCCTCCGCAAGGGTTAATAAATGTGAAACATGTCAGTCTCCCTCTGTTTTCTTTAAAACATCTCTAATCACACCATAAAAACTAAAAAGGGCATCAGGGACATTTTCCCCATTTCTGAGCAATTTATTAATATCTTTTCCAACCCTGTTCCAAGTCAGAGGGTGAATGCCTGGGCCGTTAACTACCAACCAGGGGCATTTCTCCTCCACAAAACAGAAAAATTTTATTAGATCCTCTTCCTTAACTCTTATTCCTCTCTCCCTAGGATTGCCTTTCATTTCCTTAATAAAGAGAACCTCTTTTGATAAACCCTTTCCCATTGGTTATCAGACGACTGTATTTACCTCAAGACTTCCCGCGTTGCACGAGTGATGCAGTCCGGGCGTCTCTATCCTGCATGATCTGGAGCTCCGTTATTATCTGTCGCCCAGTAGGTCACTGTGGCTCGAGCCTCATGTTCAGGTGCCACTTGACCCGTCTAGCAGGCCAGGTTATTAGGTAGGATCCAAGGAGGCACCTCCTGAAAGACCAATGGGGGCGAGAGAGAAAGGAGATCAAGCGCGTAAAAAAGACAGAGTCAGTCTGAGTTGCATCAAGGTCTCGTTTATTGCAAGGGGAAGCAGCTTTATATATGCTGGTAGATAGGAGAAATGAATAGGGGAAAAGGATGTGTGTGTGAAAGTTTGAAGAATAGGGTCCGGGTGAGGTCTCTTTGAAGAATAGAGTCAGGGTGAGGTCTCTTTGGTCCACTGCTTGTGCAACTGACCAACCGAACATACTCCAGGAAGTTAATCTAAAAATATATTAATCTAAAGGTACATTTTGTGGTTTTTTTTCCAGGAGTTATTGTTTTTTGTAACTTAGTAACAGTTGTCAAGGGTGTAGTTATGTCAGATAATCCAAGCAAGAAGGTCAGAGCGCAATCATCCAACTTTAGGCTCCCAACATTTGCTGTTAATTTCTCCCAAAAAATTACTGCAAGCTCTTTGCCAAGGTTCACTTTCTGTTCATAATTTTTCAATGTACTTCTTAGTTAAAGGTATGACAATTTCTACTGGGTCTATTCCTGCTAATTGATGAAGTCTCAATTTTCCTTTCCAAATCAAGTCAGAGATTTTTTTCCACATAAGTTTTTAATTTTTTATTTGGTTTATTTGGTAAAAATATCCACTCCAATATAATATCTCCCCTCTGCATTAATATTCCAGTATGGAGAATGCCTAGAAGGTAAAATAACCAAAATGCAATCCAGCTTTGGATCAATACTATCCAAGTGCCCTTCATGTACTTTCTTGCCTACCAAGGCCAATTCTTTCTCAGATTCAGGTGATAATTCTCTTGGACTATTTACGTCCTTGTCACCTTCTAAGATTTTGAACAAATTATTCAGTTCATAATTTTTTACCCCCACAATAGTTCGTAGATGAGAAATGTCTCCAAATAATCTTTGAAAGTCATTAAGAGTCTGTAGTCGATGTCTCCTAATTTGCACCTTTTGGGGTCTAATTTTTTGTAGCTCTATTTTATATCCTAAATAATTAATGGAATCTCCTCTTTGTATCTTTTCAGGAGCAATTTGTAATCCCCAGCAAGGCAAAATTTTCTTTACTTCTTCAAACATTCTTTCTAAAGTATATGCATTTGAGTCAGCTAGTAAAATATCATCCATATAATGATAAATTATAGATTTAGGAAATATTTTTATGTATCACTTCCAATGGCTGTTGTACAAAATATTGGCACAGAGTTGGGCTATTCAACATTCCCTGTGGGAGGACCCTCCATTGAAATCTTTTAACCGGTTGAGAATTATTATAAGTAGGCACTGTGAAAGCAAATCTTTCTCTGTCTTTTTCTTGTAAGGGTATTGAAAAGAAACAGTCTTTTAAATCAATAACTATGAGAGGCCATCCTTTTGGTAACAGAGTAGGCAAAGGAATTCCAGATTGTAGCGAGCCCATTGGCTGAATTACTTGGTTAATTGTTCTAAGGTCTGTTACTATTCTCCATTTACCAGATTTCTTTTTAATAACAAATACAGGAGAGTTCCAAGGGCTGGTTGATTCTTCAGTATGCTGAGCATTTAACTGTACTTCTACCAGCTCTTCTAAAGCTTGGAGTTCCTCTGTTGTTAAAGGCCATTACTGGACCCATACAGGCTTGTCTGTTAACCATTTTAAAGGTAGAGCTGTTGGTGTCTTTGGAAGATCATCAGTTGTTGTGCCCTGTTCTTGTATAATATGGATGGTTGGTGACCACTCATTAGAACAATATCTTCTAATATTTCTCTCAGAAACATGTGCTAGTTTATGATTTGTTTCTGAGATTGGAGGGATGTTAATCTGAGTATTCCATTGTTGCAACAAGTCTTGACCCCACAGGTTTATAGTTATGTTAGCCACATATGGTTTTAATTTTCCTTCCTGTTTTTCTGGACCTATACATTCCAGCCATCTTGCAACCTGTTTCACCTGAGATAATGTCCCAATTCCTAACAGTTAAACGTTTACCTCCTGAAGAGGCCAAGTTGGATGCCAAAATTCTGGTGCAATTATAGTAACGTCCGAACCTGTGTCTACCAGACCAGACAACAAAACACCATTTATTTTTATCGTTAATTTTGGTCTTTGTTCATTAATAGAAGTTTGCCAAAAAATTTTCTTTATGTTTTCTCCTGAATTTTCTGTTCTCTGTGTTTCATCATCCTGACCAGCATGATTTATTCCAATAGGCATTTGGTTATTTAATCGATCTGAGCAGGGGTTTCCTCTATGGCTGCAGGAAAAGTTTGAACTGGATTTGCTATGGGGGCCTGCATAAGGCCTCTCTGGGAGTTTCCCGAAGACTGAGGCAAAGGATTACCCTGTCTGTCCTTTGTTGATCTACATTCGTTGGTACAGTGTTTTCCCTTACCACACCTTCTGCATACTCCAGAAGGAAGGGGCATTCTGTTGCCATTGTTCCTTGAAGAAACATTGTTTCTAGGAATGACCTGTCTACAGTCCCTTTTCAAATGTCCTTGCTTTCCACATCCAAAACATCAATGACATTCCACCCAGCAGAGGGGACGGATACTTGCTGGCTTTGGCATGCACTTTTGCAGGCTGAGTACAATAGAAGCCTTTCCTACCTGCGCAGAGGATTAACCTGAAACTTGTGCTCATGCTACCACCCCCAATCATTAGGATGGGTTGAGAGAGTAAGTAGAACTTTGAAGTGACACTGATGAAACATTACCTAGAAAGAGACCTCCCTTGGGCAAAAATTCGGCCACATGTACTGTTTAGGGCATAACGCATGCCCTGTAAATGCAGTTAGTCTCCTTTTGAGATCCTGTCTGGACACCCACCTCCGCTGCTCCAAAAGCCTCAGGGGACCTCTGAGAGTATGGACACACACACCTTTTGCAGTTCTTGAAAAACTTGGCTGACACTGCACACAAACATTGCCCAATCCTCAGCACTATCTTAGCTCTTAAAGCTGCAGGTATCAAGCTGTGGCTACACTGCATGAGCAAGTCAAAGTTTCTGTAGAGCCCAACCAGGAGTGGACCATGAGAGCCCACCCAGCCAAGCCTCTGTGAAACTGGCCATCTCAAAACGACCTCAGAATGGGGGCAACGGCTCAGCTCCCACTCTGCCTCCTGATGTCCTTCTGATTCTGTGGATGTGCAACTATACAGTTCCCACCCAGCGTCTCTGACCCTGTCACGTAAATTAGTCTGGAGAAAAGACTTGTCCCAAGGCAGCTCCAATTCCTGGACAGCCATCAGGATAACTTAGCACCTCCTAGAGGGGCTCTGTTGTATCTCCTTCTGGTAGTGCTACTTGGGAATATGCCAGTCACATATCATCCCTCAGACCTCATCATTCTGTGATGGAACTGACTGCACCAATAAAACAGACTATAGTTCCTTTTGGAGATGGCCCCATCCAGTGACAGACTAAGGACAAGTGGCCAGAGGACAAGAGAACAATTTGGAGGGGGGGACATATTGTTCAAGAAAGCATAGTCACTCTTCAGTGATTATGATTTGATTCATTGGCAGCAATGTTCCTCCCAAACCACAGAGGACTTGATTACTGCTGAAAAGGGAGGCATATCCATGGTTTTAATTGAAGAATACTATGTTTTTGCTGCTCAGTCAGAAATAGTATGAGAAAATACAAAACAGTTATAGAGAAGAGAAGGCCAGAGGTAGAGTTGAGAGGCCATGAAGAGCAATAGGACTTCATGCAGACCATGGCTGGATCTGCTAACGGGGCCTCTTAGGATGACCATAGCAGGACTTCTGTTAGGACTGTTCATCTTAGACACCCTGTCCAGGGTCATCAGAACTAGAGTAAAAAGAGTCAAGCTGCAGGTGACACAGCAGGTGGTATCAGCCGACTTCTTAGACAGATTCATAGGGTGCTATGAAGGTAAAGAGGAGGGAATGAAGTAGAATGAGGTAGTAAAGACCATTATTAGATGTTGATCTAGTGGCTTATTTTCTCAGTTACTTAAAGCTCTACTTGTATGGCCTATTTACCAAGAATAACTTCAAGTGGAACAAAATGACTGCAAAATGTAACTGAAAAAAAAGGGTCATTGCCCTTAATGACCTGCTGATTGCCACATAGCTTCTGTAGAATCCTGCTTGCTTGACTGTCCACGCTTGTCATATTAGAGTATAAAGTGGAAATGCAAACTGGACTTGGGACCAAAACCTTTCAGGAATTATCTCAGCTTCAGTCAGCAGTGACACTCTTCTGTTCCACTCTCATTGCTGTTGGGGTGCTTGCTTATTCCAGAAAGATCACTGCAACACTGCTTGAAAACTGTGAAAGGTTTGTCACATTTAATTTTGTAACTCTGCAAATCCCACCCATCTTAATTCTCACACCTGTATAAGTTCTGTTCTTCTGGTAACTCTAGAGGACTGTGCATTGCTCTGCTTTGACAGGTCGGCTCTTAGCAGCCTCTTCGGGAGCATATACGGGCCACTTCCATTCAACACTTGAGTGAGCCAGGCCACTTGGGCAGCTTCACTGAAGCCCACAACTGTGTCAAGATGACTGACAATATCTTCTTGTTTGATTGGATCCAGATGCTGTCTGACTTCCTTAGTGTGGAGTCTCTGTCTTTTGCTCAGAACTTTTTGGTGAAAGATGATGATGTCATCATAGTGAGCTTCCCTAGATCAGGTAAGAAAAGTGTGTGTGTGTGTGTGTGTGTGTGTGTGTGTGTGTGTGTGTGTGTGTGTAACTTGGGGGGGGGTTAACCTATGTCCCAGTTACTGTTCTATTGCTGTGAATAGACACCATGGCTAAGGCAACTATAAAGGAAGATAGTTATTTGAGGGCTTACTTATAGTTTCAGAGGGTTAGTACATAATCATCATGGTAGGGGGCATGGTGGCAGACCAGCAGTCATGGCACTGTAGCAGAAGCTGAGAGCTCACATCTGATTCACAAATTGCAGGCAGAGAGAGAGGGTGGGGCGAGAGACTGGCCTTGGGTGGGCTTTTGAAATCTCAAAGCCCAGCCTCAGTGACACTTCCTCCAACAAGGCCCACATCTCCTCCATCAAGAGCACGCTTCCTAATTCTTCCCAAACAGCTCCACTATCTAGAGATCAAGTGTTCAAACATATGAGTCCATGGGGTCCATTCCTATCCAAATCACCAAAATCTGTATGCTTTTTCCCATGTCAGTTACACTATTTTATATTTCCACCAAAAATGCTTATGAAATTTTCAACACATCAGTTCCCTAAAATCCTGTCCTTTGAGGATCTTAGGAGGCACAAATAGGGATGACTGATTAAAATATTGGTCAAAGTAAATTATATGTTTGAAATTATAAAAGAATAAAAGAAGAAAAACATAGCTTAAAACAAATACTATTTATGATCAACTTAACCCTTGGCCTGCCTTCCCTATGTATAGGTTAGGGAGTGGGGCTGAAAAATCCCAACCCTCTAATTCTGTTGCATGGATTCAGGTGACCAGCTTATATCCTTGGCCTATTTAGGGGCAGGGCCACTTTTTATGCACAGAAAACCTCTACTAATTCAGAGATTACATGATATTAGAAGTTGTATGCTAGGAAAGTTGGAGATAGACTCTATCATCTATCTATCATCTATCTATCTATCTATCTATCTATCTATCTATCTATCTATCTATCTATCTATCTATCTATCTATCTATCATCTATATCTATCTATCTATCTATCTATCTATCTATCTATCTATCTATCTATCTATCTATCTATCATCTATCATCTATCTATCTATCTATCTATCTATCTATCTATCTATCTATCTATCTATCTATCTATCTATCTGTCATCTACCACCCTATATGCTACTTACCTATCTAACATGGTCTTAGGCTGGTCCTGAGGCACAGATCCCTACATCAAGTAACTGTGTAACTGAAAAGTCACCTGCACATCACTATTCTGTCATTAATAATTAGCTCAGCCCATCATATTTCATGACTGTGTCTCCCAGGGAAAGGTACCTCTTGCAGGTATCCATTTGCTCTTGTCAGTTTCTAAATCTCGGGGTGCTCTCAAGAAACACAAAGCTTCTCTCTCATCCTGGGGATGGGAAATGTTGAGAATGGGCAGGGCTCACTCTCACTAATTGTCAGACACTGAGATGGACAAGACTTGAACACTGCTTGATTTCCATTTGGCTCTGCCATTTCCAGGTGTGTGAATGTGAGCACACTTTCTCATTCATGTCACCTCATTTTCAGACAATAATTATTTGTACTTCGAGAGTTAGTGTCTTCCCTAGAAATACCCTGATAAGACACAACTTTGAGGAGAAAACAGTTTATTAACATTTACAATTGCAGGTTTCAATCCATCATTGAGAGGAATTCAAGGCTGAAAAGCAAGCAAGCTAGTCACACTATATCCATGGTCCATGTAGAAATGACTGCGACTTTTTGCCTGCCTTCTCTGGTCTCATATAGCTCAGGAACTCCTGTCTAGGGAATGGTGCTGTCCACAGTGGGCTGGGGCTTCCTATGCTAATTAACAACCAAGACAATCCCCCTCAGACCAACCTGATCCAGATAATTTCTCATTAAGACTTTCTCCCTGGAGGGATGAGAAAACTTGAAGTGAGTTCATGAAACCAGAAAGCATCCAGAACAGTATCAAGAAGACAGGCTGACAGGACAGGGTGTTGGGGTAAATGCTGGGGCTTTAAGCAAAGCTCTAGACCCCTCTCCCAACTGGGATAACTCTCAGATCATCTTATCGTCAGTACATCTAAAGCAAAGCTCATGACCTTGTCAATCCTGTCCTTTAAAATATTTTCACCTCACTTTCATCTACATGAAAGAATCCCAGCACTTTAAAAAAAGATTTTGTGAGATGGGTAATAGAAACAGGGATGAAAATTTTAGCAAGCATTATGACTCATTTTGAAGAAAATGGGCTTTGGAGAAGATAAGTATCTTGCTTGGCCTCTTGAAGCTACCAAAGAAAGGGCTTGGAGTAAAACCAGGTATTTTTGGTTTCAAAATCATTGACTAAAATACTTTAACTAGACATTGTAGACAGCTTGCTCTTTTTTTCCCCATAAAACAAGAAGTAACATCAATTGCTTATTTCTGACATTCAGTATTATGAGCATCTTTTCATTTTTCAGAAGTGCATGCCTTAATACTAACACAAAGGACCATTTTCAAGTGATATACTTTCTTTCTTTCCTGGTGTACTTGTATTCAGATGTGAGAATCGGTAGAGGTGAATGTCTCAAAAGAAACTAGTGTTTTTCCAACTAAAAAACAAAAACAAACAAAAAACCAAAGACTTTCCCCAAGTACTTCCAGTTTCTGTCAAGTTGAGAGTTGTAATAATCACAGAATTCAATCAAGCGGTTGCAAATAGATACATAAATTAATATAGAAGTTAAAACAAAATTAATGTGGTTTATGCTATCACAAGGCAGAACCAGAGGGTGGGTCAGGAGGGATGACTAAACCTTTTTTCATGCAGTCATCTTGGATACAAGATTTCTCATCTCTTTTTATTCTGCTAATGTCTTCATAAAGCCCTGGTAAGTCTATGGTACTCCATATAACCCTGTATGAGGTGGGATGGTAGGAGAGCAATCAGACTGCTTGTGCCTTCATTACCAATAAACCAAGCATATCTCTTGAATTTTTGTTATACTGTTCAGATCTGATTAGACAGGTACATAGACCTGGGGAAAATAGGTAAGTAGAAGAAAGTTTGACAAATCTATATAAAGCTATAATTAGATAAATGAGATGATGTGGTACGCCACTCACAGTATAGATTGTTGTTTCAAAAAAACTAGAAAAAGTGATGTTCACAAGAGTCAACATGTAGATATGATATCCAGTTGAAGAGGTAGATTTGTTTAAAATGATAAAATTGTGCAATATTGATATTACATTCTGTCACAGTATTTATACATCTTTTAATATTTCTGTTAAATTTAATGTGAGTGGAGAAAATACGAGCTAATGAGGGGCAGGACTGGAGAGATGGCTACACCGTTAAGAGCACTTTCTGCTCTTGCAGAGACCTGGGCTCAGCATCTACATATGGTGGCTCACAACCATCTGTAATGTCAATGTAAGTCCTTGACTTTGGGAGCCAAGGCAGGAACTCAAACAGGGTAGGAACCTGGAGGCAGGAACTGAAGCAGAGACTATTGAAGGGTGCTGCTTACTGGCTTTCTCCTCCTGGTCTACTCAACCTGCTTTCCTTTCTTATATTCTAGGATCACTGGCCCAGGGTGGTACTGCCCACAGTGGTCTGGTTCCTCCAAATCAATCATTAATCTAGACTGTGCTCCACAGGCTCCCTACAGGCCAATTTGATGGTGGCATTTTCTCAATTGAGGTTTCCTTTTCCCAGATGACTCTAGCTTATGTCACATTGACACAAACAAACAAACAAACAAACAAACAAACAAACAAACAAACATATAAATAACCAGCAGTGGTGGTGGTGGGTTAAAGGTGGAGGGCATAATAGAACACAGGCAAAAGGAAAGTAGAGAGGGGTATTACTGTGGGTGAAAAGTTTTAAACAGGGATGATATGAGAATTAGAGATATAAGGGGAGATGGGAGTTCAGGAACAGAGGAAGGATTAACCAAGATTAAAAAGTACAATGAAACCACATGGAAGTCTGCTGGCTTGTATACAAGCAGAAAACCTAAAAGTAAAACCTAAGAATAAAACCAAATACAAATACCTTCATCATTCAACATATGAAACATTTTCTTTACTATGATAATGTAATGTAATTTGATTGTTCTCATTTTCCCACAACCAGGAACACACTGGATGATTGAAATGGTCAGTCTGATTGTCTCCAAAGGGGACCCTACTTGGGTCCAAACTGTCAAAAATTTTGTCAGGTGTCCAGGGCTTGAGTCTAAAGATGAGCAGAAACTATTGCTAGACCAGGCTGGACCACGTCTCATGAGTACACATCTTCCTATACAACTGTTTCCCAAGTCTTACTTCACATCCAGTGCTAAGGTGAGTAGATGCTGGTCTCTATGATGAAATTTTTTTATATTTTATTTTATTATTATTATTTTTTTATTAAGAAAAATTTTAATTCATTTTACATACCAATCAAAGATCCCCCTCTTACCCCCTCCTTCCCCTCTAGCCTCCCCTTCTAGCCCACCCCTCATTCCCTCCTACAAGAAGGAAAGGCCTCCCATCGGGGAGAACATTCAGTTGAGGCAGGTCTAAGCCCCTCCCCCTGCCTCAAGGCTGTGCGAGGTGCCCCATCATAGGTAGTGGGTTTCACAAAGCCTGCTCATGCACCAGGCATGGATTCTGATCCTACTGCCAGGGGCCCCCCTAAGCGGGTCAAGCTACACAACAGTCTCACTATGTGAGGGCCTAGCTCAGTCCCATCCAGGCTCCACAGCTGTTGATCTAAATTTCATGAGTTCCCACTAGTTTGGTTTGGTTGCTCTGCATGTTTCCCCATCATGATCTTGATGCCCTTGCTCATCGAATCCCTCTTGTCTCTCTTCGACTGGATTCCTTAAGCTTGGCCTGTTCTTTGGCTATGGATCTCTGTATCTGCTTCTATCTGTGATGAAATCTTAGGAGGACTCTCTTTCTTAAACTGGCACACTCAAGGGTGTGTCCAAATTTATGGCCTTGTCAGTCTCCCTAATACTCACTTGTATGGGAACAGCTGAACTCACAGTTCTTCATTAATTGGTTAATGAATGATTAATGTTATGAATACTTGTTAACTCAGAAGTCAGCTTTCAACTTTGAATTTTTCCTTTTCCTTTTCCATGCGTGTATAAGTGGTGTGCATGTGTTTGGGCATGGGAGTGTAGGGTGCACAGGCACTTGTGGATGGGTGTGTATGGAGGCCCAAGGTTGATGTCTAGAATCATTTTCAATCACTCCTCTGCCTTATTCTTTTTGTTTGGTTTTTTGAAACAGGGTTTCTCTGTGTAGCTTTGCTCCTTTCCTGGAAAACACTCTAGCCCAGGCTGGCCTCGAACTCACAGGGATCCGCCCGCCTCAGTCTTCCGAGTGCTGGGATTAAAGGCGTGTGCCAGCATCGCCGGCTTGCCTTATTCTTTTGAAATATTTGTTCTCTCTCTCTCTCTGTGGGTGTGGGTGTGGAGGGTGGAGTTGATGAGGGTGCATGGCTCTCTTTCCACTGTGTGGGTCCCGGAAAGTTAGCCTAGCTCATCAGGCTTGGTGGCAAGTGCCCCTGCCCAGTGAACAACCTCACCAGTTCCCACCTATTCTTCTTGAGGCAGGGTCTCTCAATCAATCACAGTTCACTGGCATGACTTATGCTGGGAACCAGCATGCTCTGGAGATCTCCACCTTCTGAGGGTGGAATTACAGGCAGGCTTCTCACTTGCCTGGCATTTATGTGGTATATTAGTCAGGGTTCTCTATAGTCATAGAACTTTTGGTATGAATTTCTCTCCATATATATAAGGGAATTTATTAGAATGACTTCCAGGCTATAGTCTTGCTAATCTAACAATGGCTAGTGGTGAATGGAAAGTCCAAGAATCTAGTAGCTGCTCAGTCCCCTGAGGCTGCATGTCTCAGCTGGTCTTCTGTATATGCTGGAATCCTGGAGAAGTAGACACCAATACCAGTGAAGGAATGGATGTGCTGGCAAGGCGAGGGCAGGCAGGCAAAGAAGCAGCAAGCTTTCCTTCTTCCATTGTCCTTATATAGGCTTTTGGCAGAAGGTATGGCCCAGATTAAAGGTGTATCTATCGGTGGCCATGTCAAAGGAGTAGCAGATGGCAATTGACTTCAGGGGATTGGCCCACCAGCATGTAAGTCACTGGCGGATGAATCTTGGATAGGCAAGGCCCCCACTGCCCTTAATGAAGTATGATCATCTCTTGGAAATGTCCTGTTTTACTGGGCATTTTTACCTGTGGATTATTATGAAGATGACTTCTTCTTAAGCTGTACTTTTTAACTGAAGCAATGATCTTATACAATAATAGTGTTAGTTTAAACAGGATTTTGATGATTGAGGATTTGTAATAAATATAGTAAGGCATTATGATAGAGGTTATTTTAGTGGAAAAATTAACATAGGTAAAGGTAGGATAAACATTGCCTCTGTAGGATGCAGAGGATAAAACAATAAAACAAGAAAGTGTCACACAGCTAGAATACATGAGTTTCTATTGAGGAGCCATATAGACTGTGGCCTATGTTAATGATTAAGAAAAACAACCGAGTCCCAGTAGCCCAGCTAGTTTAAATTCCTTTAATCTTAAGTTGGGAGATGTGTTCACAGGTTTCCCAGTGCATCACAGCTGAAACAAAGCTTTGAAAATAAAGTTAGACTGAGTTGTTTTTGCTAATAGCTTTAAGATGAAAAACCCAAAAAGACAAATCTGAAGTTTTAGAAAGGCACATAGTTGAGTGAGGAACTCTTTAAGGTCAGGGAACAAGAACAAAGCAGCCCGATTATTGTTAGCTGGTGTGCCTTTCTTGCTTGGACGGTTTGGTGACCAAAGGCAGTGTTTAAATCCTTGTCCCCATTTCTGCCCTCTGCTTCCTGATATAAAGAACTGTTGATGAATATGTGTGCACCCTGAGGATTTAAAATAGAGCTGACCGGTTCTTTTTCATATATAAAAGTTTAGATTCGTGATTCTTCTAACATTATCTTTTGAGATAAATAGTAAAATGGTTGGCCCTTTCTTTGTAACTACAGTAAGTGTGGGGCGTTTACCCACCACCCCCACAGCTTCCCAGAGTTTTCTTGAGTGCGATCAGCAGGAAATATTAGATAGAAGGATTTATAGCGGAGAATCTTGCGGAGATAAACAGATAGAAAATAAAGGATAGCCTCGAGAGGGCCTGGAACCTATTCCAACGGGCCCCGACTGTCTCTGGCCCAGGGTTTTTATAGAGACGCCAAGGGGTGGAGCAAAAGACCTCCTCCCCCAGCACAGCCAAGTGCAGAGCATCTCAGACACGTGCACTCAGGCCTGTGGTCCTGATCATCCTCTATTCGGACCTGCTGGGTAAAGCCACAAGGAACCCCAGAACGGGCTCCCACAGGTCCCCCCTTCTTAATATATAAAAAAATAACTATTAATGGCTTACAGCAATCTCCATAGCTGTTATACCTCCCAGTATGGGAGTAGAGGATGATATAAATGGCATTTCTCTTTTGAATTAGGTCCAAGGTGACCACAGCAGTCTTAGCTGCCTCAAGCCCTTTCTAAACCAAAACTCTTAAGGCGACTACAAACTTACAGAATCCCTTAGCTTCATCATTACCATTAACAGGTTAACATAAATATTGCTATACATAGTCACAATTCTCTCAATCTTACAACTCAAAACAAACTCTTAACAGAACCATTAGAATTAGCATATATGGTGCTATATAATAGTTAACAATTTTCTCCGTCTTACAACTTTAACTCAGTCATTTGAATTTTCTTGTTAACAGAACATAGGAAAAACTTCAATGTATTCACATCAAACTTAAACATTTCCTCAATTCCACAAAGCCAGGGTGCATTAATATCAATAGGTTTCTGCGAACATAATTCAATCTCATAGGTCCTCCTTTTCTTTATAATTTTTAAGCAAAATCTCAAGCCTAGTTAGAAAACCCAACCTTTTCTGTTTAAACAGCTCCATTTGTAACACAAAACCAGTTCCATAAGTAATTCCATTTTTACATAAACAGTTCCACAAAACAATTCATAAATCTCCAGTTAATAAAGCATATATGCATACACAAAATTGCATCTTGATTCTAAGTAGAAATACATTTCTTCATTTAAACAGTTCCATTTTTAACCCAATTCCAGAAAACTGTTCCTAGGTCATTACTATAAGTAAGCTCAAAATTGTCCCATTGCAATGAAATTTCTATTGTTCATTTCATTTAAGTACCAAAATTCAAATGATAAATATTGGTACTAGCCTTCCAAATTTGAAGAAATCCATAACCAAAATGTTTTTGTAATTTTATCTCATTTTAAGTTCAAAAAGTTCAAACAAGAAATAAATTCTGGTATCAGGCTTTCACTTCCAAATATGAAGAGACGTTTTTTCAACCAAAACTTTTTGCAGTTAATTTTTGTTCAAACAAGTGTCTCTGCAACTTTTGTTCTCATAGACAGACCTTTTTAGTTATAGTAATATTTTAAACCGCACCATTTTTGCTGTTAGCTCAGATTTTTCTGTGCTGCGTTGATATTCCACGGATCTCAACTGCGATGCCTTGTGCTGGTTCTGGCCTCCGCCATTCTTAGCTTCTTAGCGGCTTCTGGAGCTTTTGAAACCATTCAGACTGCCTACCTTGCAGTCTACTAGGACACTATCTCCTGTGTCTCAGGTGTTTTCACCATATACATTAATAGACTCACACTTAACATTTACACTTTTTCACAAACTCACATAACATGTGCTTAAGCATAAACTCACTCAACATTACACATTTTTACAAACTCACATATTAACATCTACTTATTTATACTTTAAGGAAACTATAGAACTACTTTAGCAAATATATTTCTTATTAATTCTTATATACTTATATTCATTCCATCTTATTTCTTATTTAAACTTACATTTACAACTAGCATCTTACAAGCTTATTACTACATGTCTTAAGACTACCTTAGATACTTCTTACAAGCTTATATTCTTATAGGAACTCTATAGGTCTATTTTACAAACTTATATAGGCTACCATTAGCATATATCTAACTTAGCAAACACCTAAAGATTTCTTAACACAGATCTAACAAGACAGAATTTTTACAAACTCATATATCTTATTTTCGTCTTTCTACCTCTTACTCTTAATTATCACCATCTCTATTAGAAAGATTCTCTTAACTAGACAGGAAGTACATACATCATTTCTAAAGTTTACAGTTTATAGTTAGCTTTGTTATAAAGCACTGGAATTTAGTGAGTGTTGCCATTATAGAGTTGTGATACTTGTTGTTAGGGATTGTAACCTTCTCAGGACGAAGCCACACCCAAAAGTTGCCAGTTCTCTCAGCCGTTCCGGACTGGCAGAGATGCACTGTCAGCGGTAGACAGTTTTTTTTTTTTTTTTTTTTTTTGGTTTTTCGAGACAGGGTTTCTCTGTGTAGCTTTGCGCCTTTCCTGGAACTCACTTGGTAGCCCAGGCTGGCCTCGAACTCACAGAGATCCGCCTGCCTCTGCCTCCCGAGTGCTGGGATTAAAGGCACGCGCCACCACCGCCCGGCTGTCCCTCCACCCAAATTCATAGTAGCTACCCTAAGTGCTTCAATTCAAACAAACATTTCTATCACAGCAGTACTTTTGGTTTGCTCTACTGAAAAACTTCACTTCACACTGAGGGTGAAATTACCATATTTAGCTGCTGTAAAGCTCTTCACCAAAAACTGCACAGCTATTAGGTGGTATTTTAAGGATTTTAAAGTGACTTGTTTGCTCTTATAGGTAGCTTTTTATCATCCAACTGCCGTAAAATCTTTGCACAGCTATTAGGGTAAATAAGGCATTTTACCAACGGCGCCCCAAACCACGAAGCACCTAGTTCCGTATCCTTTCAATTTTTCATTGGAACTGACACTTAAACCCTTAGACGACTTTTCCCCTTTTTCTTTTAAAAGCTGTATTTTAATTTTAGAGCTGACAAAAGTGTTTCAGGGCAATGTCGCCATCTTTAGCAGAAAAACTACCTTTCCCAGAATGCATTTCCCTTATATCAGTCCATAATAATATCAGTTCCTTATATCAGTCCCTTATATCATTTCCCATATTTCTTATCGGGTTTGAGAGTCAACTGGTTCTCTTTTTACCAGACTTGCTTACAAATTCTTGCCCGGGAGGTTTGAACAAAGTTTTTTGCTTTTGCAACGGGAGATTTGAACAAGCATTTTACATTTTCAGCTATGGCACATTGGGAGGTTTCTATTCTCCTCAACTGGCTTTAACAGGTGTCTCTCCTTCATCAGACACTGGCCCCCAAATCAGAACCACACCTGCCTCGTTAGTGAGCATTGAGGCTGGCATTTCTGATAGCAACTTTCCTCAGGGCTTGTGTTTGTTTTAGCCAGTCAGTGAAAAACAAGATCATATACAACAGCTTTTCCATAGCTCCTTCAGAGATTTTCTCCCACTGATTTATCTCATTTTGCTTGCTCCTTCCTTCCCCAGATGCAGAGCTTCAGCTATCTGCGGCTCTGTACCTCTGCTAGCTGCCTTTGGAGGTAGGGGCTTTCTTTTTCTCCCCCTGAATCTGCCTCAAATTCTAGCAGCTTTGTTAGGTCATGCATTTTCTGGGGAGGAATCTGTCCCCTCTGTTTCTTCAGAGTCTTTCTCCCAGACAGTTCCCAGTTTGGTCTCAGTTTATCCCCTCTACCCCAGAAACAGTTTCTGACACTACAGTGGCAGCTTTCCCTGCTACTGAAGGTAGGGGCTTTTTGTCCGTTTTTTTTTTTTTTTTCTGGGGTCTGTGTGGTTTGCGTACAGACTGAAAAATTTAACAGGGGAGGTTTTTGCCATTTCTAAACTCCCATTAGGACAGGTGCTTTGCCTCATCAGGCCTTCACCTGGCCCAGTCCCCCAGAGGGTTGTGTTTGCTTGTCTGGTTGCCCAAGGACAGAGCTTATGCCAAAGGCAATCACCCCTTAGGGCTACCCTCCCTCATCTCATCAGAAGTCAGTTGAAACAAAGCTTTCTCAAAGAGGTGCTTTCTCTGACAGAAAAGAAAGCTTTACTCCTGGATAGTTCTGTTCTGCCCTGGCTGGGCTCTTTCCCCAGACAGCATTCTGACTCGGCAGCACGACTGCTTCAGACACAGTTCAGCTTTACTGTTTTCCCAGAAAGGTCCTTTCTCTGATAGGAAGCTTTTTCTCAGATTTCTTTTTGCAGTTGTGGACCTATAAACCTGGGACTTGTAGGAAAGCAGACAACTGTGCTGTTCCCACCGGCTTTAGCTTTGTTTGTTCATTAGCAATCTTCCCCTGGGTCCTGCACCTTCCTGCCTCAGCTCTGTGCTCCAGGAAGTTTACAACTGCAAGAACCCTAGTATCCCCGAAATGCACTCCAACTCAGAGATGCTGGCCAGTCACCTCTGGGTTTTTGGTCAGAATAGAGGATTCAATGCTAACAGTTTGCATTGCTTCAGGGGATCTTTGCATTAGGAGGATTAGGAGCACCTTTTCATTCTGAAATGCTCACTCAAAACCTTTGCTGCCTCAGCTCAGCTCTAACTGTGAAGCTTGACTATTTTGCTTTTCTCAGGTAAAGTTTCCTGCCCTTTTTGGGCTCTCTGTAGCTCTTCACCCACACTCTCCCAGGCGTTTCCCTCAGGGTACTCTGACCCACTGTCTTTTACTAGCTTGAAGAGACAGAGCTTAGAAGGGGTTTTTAGAAACTTGTCCTTGCCTCCTGCATTGCAGGGATGATTTTTAAAGCTTGAAAGAGAACTTAGAGGTTTTGCTGTCTTAAGAGGTTTGTTGTTTTCCCTTAGAGCTAATCACAGGTGGTCCCCATATTAATATCTTCAGGTGATTCTAATTTTTGTCCTCTCAGGACAAATTTAGTTTTTAAGTTTAAGAGAGCTTTTGAGAAAGATTAAGGCTTTTTAGAGAGATTTTTTCCCCCCAAATTTTCCAAGAAAAGCTTTATAGCTTAAGAGAAAGATTTCTTTCCCCCCAGGAGAAAGACCAACTTTTCCCAAAACTTCCCAACTTTAAACTTTGACTTCTTACACACCCATTTTTGCCTCAGGGAGAAATTACTTTCTCCTGCTGCTTGGACTTAGCATTTCAGCTGTCCCCAGGTCAAAAGCTTCCATAGGAAACTTTTTCTTCCCCATAAGCTCAAAGAAGAGCTTTTTTACTACCCATAAAGCCCAAAGAAAGATTTTTTCCCCAGTTTGCTTTCAAAGCCCCCAAAGTTAGAAAACTGAAGAGTTTTTCTGTCTACTTGCCTTACTTATTTTTTCCTACACAATCTTACACTTCTAAGTTTTTCTTAAACTATATTACTACCATATACCTTATACTTATTTTTCACAGATAGAAATTGAGAAAGGGATAGAAGATAGAAAATTTTGACAGAAGAGAATTTTGCTGCAGCATCGGACATCCTTCCAGTCCGCTTTCCTTTTCTCTCAAGGATAAAATCCCTGCCTTCCAAAAATATATATAAAAAATATATATTTTTTCATAACACCGGCATGCCTTTCCACTGGCAGGGCTGACTCAGCACTTTCACCAAAAACTCTGTAATAAAACTATTATTTTCCTTTATCTTTAGTCCCTATTACTTTGTCTTTAGTCCCTGTTCATTTGTCTTTAGTCCCCCCTTTTTTTGTACCTTTTTTTCTTTAGTCCCCCCCCTTTTTTTTTTCCTTTTTCTTTAGTCCCTTTTTTTCTTTAGTCCCTGTTCGGGCGCCATTCTGTGGGGCGTTTACCCACCACCCCCACAGCTTCCCAGAGTTTTCTTGAGTGTGATCAGCAGGAAATATTAGATAGAAGGATTTATAGCGGAGAATCTTGCGGAGATAAACAGATAGAAAATAAAGGATAGCCTCGAGAGGGCCTGGAACCTATTCCAACGGGCCCCGACTGTCTCTGGCCCAGGGTTTTTATAGAGACGCCAAGGGGTGGAGCAAAAGACCTCCTCCCCCAGCACAGCCAAGTGCAGAGCATCTCAGACACGTGCACTCAGGCCTGTGGTCCTGATCATCCTCTATTCGGACCTGCCGGGTAAAGCCACGAGGAACCCCAGAACGGGCTCCCACAAGTAAGCAGTCTGCTAGTAGAAGAATTGGCTTGAAAAATACTTTTGCTTACACTCTCTTAATCTATAACAAGTTGCTTGGATAATATATGTGGGTTCTTGGAACAACTTGTTTTTCACCTGTAATAAGTAAACTGTTTAACCATGTAGGGGAAATGAAAACATTTTTTAAAAGCCTGTATTCATTGTAATCATCCACTTGAAAAATAGAATGTAGCCACATTGTGATTTTCATATTGCTTGAAAGATTTTGGTGGAGTATATAAGCTGTAAGATTAAAAAAAAAACAAAGTAAGTTAGAAGAAAAACATCAAGAATGAGAGAAGGAGAACACCAGGAAAGATGTAGAGGAAGAATACAGAAGAATAAAGAAAGAGTCAGAAGAAAACTATCAAGAGATTGTGTTGTCTTTTCCTTACTCCCTCAGATAAAAAAAGCCTTAGTATGAGGACTCCATGGATTCCCTTCAAGCTCTGAGCTGCTGGAGGCTGGTCCTCATGGCAGCAGTATGTGCCTTCCCACCTCAAAATCTGGATCAAAGGCAGGTTGTCTTCCTGCCTCAAGATCCAGATCACAGGTGTGACCTCTGTTTCTGGATTGTATTTCATTCCAGGTATAGTCAAGTTGACAACCAAGGAGAGCCATCACATATGGGTTTCTGAGGATCCAAACTCCAATCTTCATTGTTCTATGCAGCAAACATTTGAAGCAGTGGTTCTCAATTTTCCCAATGCTCAGGCCTTTTAATACAGTTCCTATGTTGTGGTGATCTCCACCCACTAGATTAGTTTCACTGCTACTTCATAACTATAATTTTGCTACTGTTGTGAATCACACTATAAATACCTGTGTTCTCTGATGGTCTTGGGGGACCCCAGGTTGAGAAACCCTGCTTTAACCACGGAGGCATTTTTGTAGCCCCTCAACTGTTCTTCCAACAGTGAACCATGCATGTCAGTGGCAGCTATGTAAACTTTCTCAGATGGAAGATCAACTTGGCATCCTTTATCTCAGAGTTAAGGAAATGATGGCAGAGAAGGCAACCTTACATTGAGAGAGTCACGGATGTAAGGAAAAGGTGCAGCTCATCCTTTGACCTCCACATGTGTGTTGTGCCTTTGTGTAAAGACTTAGGAGTTTGGTTCAGGATGTGTGGAAATATGCAGTGCTGAAGTGAAGACACACATTTCTATAAACTTTCTCTTTTAGGTTATCTATGTAATCAGGAATCCAAGAGATGTTGTTATATCTTCCTATCATATAAGAAAACATTTTAACCTTTTGAACAATCAACAGACTTTTGATGAATATCTTCCTGCATTTATCCAAGGCGACGGTGAGTGGAATCTGGACCACCAATTTTATATTTTGAAATCAATGCAAGACCAGAGATCTGTTTTGCATATTTAAAAGCTACATCTGTGGGTCACAATTGTTTAAAATTTACTCAGTGTGGGACAAGAAGGATGGTTTAGTTGTGTACTACTCTTGCAGATGTCCAAGTTTGGTTCCCAGCAATCATGCCAGCTTTCCCTCAAGGTCTGTTAACTCCATATCGAGGGGTCTAGCGCTCTCTTCTGGCATCCCTAGACACTGCATTCATGTATGCAATACGAATACACAGATATACATATACATGAAACTTAAAATATTAAAAACCAATGTTTTAAAATTTTACTCAGTGTGATGTCAAGAATTTTATGGACAATCAGATGCAATCTGATTTTCACTTAATGAATTTTTTCACTTAGAAAAATCAATTCTTGTATGATATATAGTTATGAATGATCATCTATCCTTTATTTTTATATTTTTCAATTGCATGTTTTCAGATATTATATTCATTAACTTAGTGTGTGTGTGTGTGTGTGTGTGTGTGTGTGTGTGTGTGTGTGTATGGGGTTTCACACATGCCGTTGTGCATGTGTGGATGTCTGAGGACAACTTGTGGGAGTCAGTTCTCTCCTTCAGCCATGTGGATTTCAGGGATAAAGCTCATATCATCAGGCTGTGGGTCAAGTGCCTTTATCCACTAAGTCATTTCATTAGTTCTTGGTATTTTACTCACAATGAAGTATTATTTAATAAATCTATGATTGCTTCATAAAATAGTTTTTGCATGTATTGGAATTTATCCTGCTCTTTTTATACACTTTTCTAGTTAGAGGTTCCAAGAGGAAGGGTTGAAGATGTGGTTCAGTGGTTATGTACTCTTTCTGCTTTTTCAGAGGACCCAGATTCAGTTCTGCACCCATATGATGGCTTAAAACCATCTGTAATTCTAAGTGATACTATGCCCTCTTCTGGTCTCTGCGAACACTGCACCCATGTGATGCACATACATACATATCAGCAAACATTCATACACATTAAATAAGGTTTAAAACTCCTTTGAAATATGTAGGTAGTAAGCATGCATAATTTTTTCCTCTAAAAAAACGTGAGATTTCTCAATGTCATAATTGTGTCATAGACCTCTAGTTATAGAAACTTGACATCCCTTACCTTCCTCAAAGTAAATGCCATCCTCCAATCAGGAATAAGAACAAATATTCATGAGGTGCAAAGTTCAGTAATAATTTCCTTTTCCTCTCTATTTCTGTAGTGATTTTTGGATCCTGGTTTGATCACACACTTGGATGGTTAACCAGGAGAGACACAGAGAACTTTCTACTAATGTCCTATGAGGAGCTACAGAGGGTAATTCTCTTTTACTGTGTTTCCTACATTGCTCATATCTGCCTTTGTTCCTTTCCTTTGTATTTCTCTAGGGGTAAACAATCGAGTAAGTGAGTGGGAGACTGTCATAGTTAGCATCGTTGTCAACTTGACACACCTGTGAGAGGAGCTATCCATGGAGAAAATGCCTCTACTAGATGTCTGTGGGGGGATTTTCTCAATTAATGATTAATGTAGGGGAGCCTCGCCACTCAGGGTGCTATATTTACAGGTGGGTGGGCTTGGGATGTATAAGAAAGGTAGCCGAGTAAGCCAGAGGGAGCAAGTCAGTGAGCAGCATTCCTCTGTGGGCTCTGCTTCAGTTCCTGCCTCAAGTTCCTGCCTAGCTTTTATCCATGATGCTCAAAACCCAGAAGCTGGATAAAGCCCTCCTCCCCCAGGTTGTTATTGGTCAGTATTTTATCATGGTAACAAAAAAATTAAACCCAAACAGGGAAGGTGTGTAAAACCCAGCCCTTTATTGTCTGCATAACCTCAGCACGTTCTAACTCATCCTGTGACTCACTGTTCTCCTGAAACTGCAAAAACAGTAGTATTCAGCTACACAATAAAAGTGACAACTATCTAGAATAGTGAATGTCATGCTACATGTGTACTTGATAAGTCTTAGCCATGTCTTATTAAAGACACGTGCTTCGTCTAAACGTTCCTTCAGTTTCAGAGTAAGAATCTGATGGCTTTTGTTCAGAATGCTAGCCTGGCAATGCTCTGGGTTCATGCTCAACAACATTAGTACACGAAAGTTGTCACAGTGGCTCCCACCTCGACAACCTGACCACATCAACACATTTGATGCAGGCACCTCAATAGCTTCATATTGGGGCCCAGGGACAATCAGATGGAGTATTGAACATAAAACTTAGGCAAGGACCTTTCATATAGACTTTCAGAGAATGTTCCAGGCTTGAGTCCTAAGTCAGAACTAAGAACTGGCCAACAGGAATCTCACCATAGTAAACTATGTATTATATACAGCAATTCCAATACTCCAAAGAGTAGTGGTTTTTCATACAGCTCTTTCTCTCTTTCAAATGCCCTTCTATTGGCTGATTTAATCCAGTGAACATTGAAATTCCCGTTTCTTTCTGTGGTATACAGTATTTTTGTAGAAAGTGCCTGTTCATTTTCTGCCTCCACTTTCCAATCCAATTTGCATCCAGTTGGATTCATGAGTCTTGTTTTTTTCAACAAAATTTGCCAATGAATAGTTGGTAACCAAGGGTAATGATGAGTGTAATGGGGAGAAGCAGAAAAAAATATTTCATGTATTTTATATGAAATCTAGATTAGCTGTGTGGGGGGCACACAGGGAGAAGCAGGAGATGGACTGTTCAGGTTAGGGAAAGGGTAAGTAGGAGGGGTAAGGTAGTCAGCAAAGCATGATGGGTGATGAGGTGAACATGAGTTCAGTACAATGATACACATGTATAAAAAGTGACATAATGAAATCCTACATTTTATACACTTAAAATTGATTTTGTTTTTCATAAGGAAAAGTCAGGGGCTTGAGGTTGGCTTAGCTGTTCAGAGCATTTGCTGCTCTTCCAGAGGACCTGAGTTTGGGGCCCAAACACATGCCAGTTAGCTCATAACTGCCTGTAACAATAGCACCATGGGAATCTGATACTCTCTTCTGGCCTCCATGAACATCTACAAACACACACACAGACACACACAGGCAGGCAGACTTGACAAAGGAATGGGTTTTCTTTTCATGACTCCTTTATCCCTTCACAATGTAAGACAGAGTATGAAAACTGGTGAAGTTGGTGCTGGAGCGATGGCTGAGTGGCTAAGAGTACATGCTGCCTTTACAGAGGACCTGGGTTCGATCTTCAGTACCCACATGGTGGCTCCCAGCCACCTCTAATTCCATCTCAGAGGGATCCATTGTCTTTTTCCAGACTCAGTGCTCACTGTATGCACATGCTTCATATATATTTATATCATACATTATATATTTATATATATCATATATTATTATAAACTTATATTTTCATATTATGCTGTATAACATTAAATAGTGTATACATCATATACAACTCATAAACACAATATAAAATATATTATGAACTTATAAATATATATAACATAGTTATGTATATCAGTATATATTTTATATGAATATGTATATGATGTAGGATGTTAGAAACAAAATTTTAGGTCACATTATAAGGAAGTATTCACCTTCTTGAGAACTCAAGGGCTATGTCATCATCAGTGCTTGTATCCACTCTCTCCTGATAACTCCTTTTCCACCCACAGGACCTCAGAGGCAGCACACAAAAAGTGTGTCAATTTCTGGGCAAATATCTGACTCCAGAACAGCTTGATTCTGCTGTCCAAAACTTGTCCTTTTCAGTCATGAATGAGAATAGCATGTCCAACAGCCTAATGCTAAGAAATCCCAAAGATGGCACCGTCTCCAATATACCATTGCTGAGAAAGGGTAAGAAAAGATAGAGTGTCAACGTTGTATTGTAGAAATGGGTAGGTGTTTGATGTTTGCATGAAGCATGAGTCATGAAAACAGACGTGCTTGGAAGCTAGTGTCATATTCCATCATATTCTTCAGAAGAGTCGCTGCCCACAAATCAGTTACTGAGACTCCTTAGAACCACGGTTAAGCAGAGAAGGAGTGAGAGGTGCCTGTGCCCTCCTGGCTCTGCCTGTGCGATGGACAAGTCCTGTCTATACACTTAGACCCGTCAGTCTCAGTGACATGGTCCACGTCTATAAGAAACCAGAGGTGTAGTCACAGGAACAGCACTTTCCAATTCAGAGGGTTTACCACAGATAACCCATGCAAACATCCATGTGTCTACATGACAGATACAACGCCATTCGTTAGTAACAGAGTTTACTGACACATGCAGCAACTTGGACGGGATTCCAGTGGCCTTATGCTGAGCGACAAGAGTCAACAACAAATCTACACACAATATATTTATGTAACATTCATAAAATAGAAAATAATTGTAGAGGCAGAGAATATGTTGCTGACCTTCAGGGATCCAGGGTGGTGGGGCTTGATGATTCATATATGACTAAAAAGTAGTAGTATTGGGAGATGTTTGTGACACTGGACTATTTATGTATTTCAGTGGAAACTGATTACAAAAAACTCCCACATGGAGAAAAGTGATGTAGAACACATCCATTTCCCTAGTGGAGATTTTTCTGATCACAGCATTGTGTAACTTAACCATATTCCCTTGACGATAATACAAACTTTGTTGTAAAAAAAGTTGAAGGACACAAACTTTCAGTGTCCATTTTGTACCCTGTATCTCTGTCACATAGTTGTTATTTTTTTCCACATGGAGGGCAGGACTGAGGTGCAGGTATGAAAACTCCCTCAGTTTTTCCTTCAAAGTTTCAAGACTAGGATTTTTCCATCTGACATTTCGGACGCTCACAGGTACCAACCTCAAATCATAGCAAGCCCTCTCCCTTTTGTGCTAACGTAGTTTTGACAATTGGCAGTTGGTCTGAAGCAGAAAACTGTAGGATGACTCATTTTGGTCTTGAGAGAAAATACTAACTGGATGGTTGAGGTGGGAGTGTGACAGGCTTGGCTGTGCAAGTGGGATTTGGACTCATTTTCCTGGTGCTTTTCCTTCTGTGTTTGATCGACAGGCATCTGTGGTGACTGGAAGAATCTCTTCACTGTGGCTCAAAGTGAAGCCTTTGACAGAGTCTATCAGGAGAAGATGTCGGGGCTGGATCCTGGTCTCTTCCCCTGGTTGTCACAATGTTGATCAATGCCCCCATCCACCTACCCCCTCGCCACTCTGCACACCCTCATCCCGGATAGGGTTTCTTAGTGTAGTCCTGGCTGTACTGGACTTAGCTCTGTAAACAGGCTGGCCTTGAACTCAGAGATTTGACTGCCTCTGCCTCCTGAGTGCTGGGATTAAAGATGTGCACCACCAATGCCTGGCTTTCTGGATAAAAGACTCTAAACATTTTAAGGATTCTGAGGGTTAGCTACTAAACTTAAAAAAAATCTATATGTGCCTTTTTTTTTTTAATTTGTCGTCTGGGTGCAAGTTAGTCATCTGGGACCAGGAAATCTGATGGAGAAAATGCCTCCATCAGATTGGTCTGTATGAGGGCCCAGCCCACTCAAGGTGGTGCCATCCTTGGGGAAGTGGCTCTGGGTTGTATGAAAAAAAAAAAAAACTACAACAATCTGAGCAAGTCACAGGGAGCAAGCCAATAAACATCATTCCCCCACCGTCTCTACTTAGTTCCTCCCTCAGTTTCCCATGATAATGGACCTGTAAGCCAAATAAACCCTTCCCTCCCCATGTTGCTTTTGGTCAGTGCTTTATCACAGGAATGGAATGAAGATTGGAATACTATCCTTTTGAGTTACCAGGTGGTTCATATCACAAAACTCAGAGCAAAATATTTTTTAAAAAACTTGAGTCTAGAGCAGACATATATGTACCTGGTTTCCAAAACTGAATTGCAAGTAAGGTATTCATAATAAAATGTCAATTTATTGTTGCTTTCAAACAACTGTGGTGACGAATTTATTGGTATTGAAGGGGGTCAGCAGAGAGAAGTGTATGCCTGCCTGAGCTTTACATCTCTAGTTATAAGGAACAAAGGCTCAACACTTTGCTAGTCAGAACTCAAAACAGGTCAGGCTAGAGTGGCAGCTCAGCAGTTGAGAGCACCATGGCTCTTGCAGAAGAAGGGACTTTGCCCACATCCACACCAGACCCTCACAGCTGCCTTTAAATCCAGATGCAGGGGATCTAGTGCCCTCTGGTGGCCTCACAGGCAACTTCACTCATGTGCACACACAAATAATTTAAAATTAAAGAGTAGGAATCTCATTAGGTTAAGGAAAAAAAAAATCTACATTGCACTAAGCGTACCAGAGTCAAACTGAAGCTGAATTATTAGGGTGGAAAAACCCAGTTGTTTCTATCAGGAAAGCTCAACTGAATTAGTAAGAATACTTTTTCTAGGTTTTGAAAAAATAATTTACAGACTTGAGAGATGGCTCAGAGATGAAGAGTGCTCATTGCTCTTTCAGAGGACCCAGTCCATTCCTACCGCCCACATGGCAGCTCATAACCACATGTAACTACAGTTCCAGGGGATCTGATGGCCTCTTGACCTCCAAGGGCTTCTGTGCAGACATGGTACACACACACCTGGTACACACACATCCATATAATAAATATTTTCTTAAAGGAAAAATAATCTAACTATTCAGTGGTTCTCAACTTTTCTAATGCCTCAACTCTTTAATACAGTTCATGTTGTGGTGACCCCCGCCCAACAATAAAATTATTTCATTGCTACTTCATAACCGTAATTTCACTACTGTTATGAATCATAATGTAAATATCTGATAAGCAGGATATATGATATACAATCCCCTTTGAAGTTGCGACCCGCAAGTTGAGAAAAACTGGTTTAGATGATTAAAATTTAAAATATTGTTTAAATAGGACTGAGTTCTTTATGGTAATTTACAGCCAACATAATAGTGACTAACAGTTAACATGTAAAATCTTAAGTTTTAGAGGTTTATTATTTGTGTGTATATATGTGAATCTGTGTGCTTGCATGTAGGTGTCTGTGGAAGCCTGGAAAGCACATCAGATACCCTAGAGCTGGAGGTACAGGCAGTTTTGAGCCACACAATGTATGTGCTTGGGTTTGAACTCTGGCCCTCTGAGGAGCGGGGAGTACTTTAAACCACTGTGTTATCTTTCCAGCCCCTCTTTGAAGGAATAAAGGGTGAACCTTAGGCCTGATCCCTGGAACTTGGAAAAAGAATTTTTGAGATCACTTTTCCAAAAGTATGGATTCCTGATTTTAACTTTGGGGATTCTAGATATGATCTTCATGTTTCCCATTTTCTGCATTGTGACGTTGCTGTCTTTTAGGATCATGGCATGAACTACGCAGTTCAGGTGGATGTTCACTGCACTGAGAATGACACCAGTGTAGACATGTTACAAACATGACTCCCAACCAGAACTGTAAGAGAATTGGGGTCTCTTCATGTTCAAACCCCAACACTCTAAGACAGCCATTAAGGACTCATTCATGTTTTCAAACATGCTCAGAGTTTATTGAATGTATTTGTTATCTAAATATTGCAAAGTGGTGAGGGGAAGTATAAAGACGGATGGGGGCAGGACACTGTGAAAGAGCAACCCTGGAATCAGCTACCAGTACCAGGTGTGCAACTTGGGACAGGGTCCACAGGAGGAATATGACGAAGGAAAAGCCATTGTTTCAAGATCAGTTCATACTGTTCCGTACCAGACGGACACCTCTCCTCTCGCTTTCCTCTTTGACCCAGGGACAATGTAAGATATCCAGTTTTTCCTTCATTTCCACAGCTTGCAGTAGCATCTGTGACTCCTCAGTCAATGCAGATTTGTCCAGTCTGGAGTGAAAAAGAAAGTGCTGTTTATTTTTATTACATTTACTAATTTGTATGTGTTTATACGGGCACATGCTACAGTGCACATGGAAGATCAGAGGTCAATTCATAGGAGTCCATCCTCCACCTTCTACTATGTGGGTCCCGGGTTGTCAGGCTGGACAGCAAGTGCCTTCACCCACTGAGCCATGTCAGCATCCCAAGTTTTGTTGACAATCACTTGCCTTCCTTTACCTCTATGCTGACCTCCCTGTCACCCTTCCCTAGGAATGAAAGAAGAATGTCCCAAGTTTCAAGAGAAGGTGTGATTCTCTCCCAGAGAGTAGGGACCCTATCATATATATAGATATGTAATATAGATGTCTATATAAAGAATCTAGCAAGATGTTAAGATTAAAGTTAAAAAACATTGAAATAAAAATGACTGTTTTCAGCCATTCATTGTTTAAATGCCTAATCATGATGCTTATTATTCCTTATTCATACATTATAACTTAATACAGTGTTGGCTTTTCTCAAACTTGTAAATACTAGTATAATGTCATTGTCACAAATCTCATAATCTTAAGCCTCTCCCTTTTGTGTCCCTACTCACTTCTATGAGATACTTAAAGCTTATCCTACATCTTAGCTCACCCATGAACATATCTGATGCTCATCTGTTCTCACTGCCTGTTCCACCCATGCCATTATCACTAAGATTATCTAAAAAAATAAAAATGACTAAACACTCATTATCTTTACACTTATATTTAAAAATCTATTGGTTTATTCTTCGATAATTTCATATATAGAGAGAATGTATTTTGATCATATCCTTTCCCCATTCTCCTCCACATTCCTTTCCAAACTTTAAGTCCTTTTCTTCTCCAATAGCTCACTGAGTCTAAGTCGGGATGCCCACAAGCGTGTGGATGTAGGTGCATGCTCTGGAGAATATGCAACCTACAGGGCCCACATCCCTGAAGAAAACTGACCCTCCCTCCCCTTGAAGCCACAAATGTCCCTATCTCCTCAGCTAGGGGCGCGGTCATGAGTCTGTGCTGGAGGGTTGACTGGCTTGAGCTTGGGCAGGTCTTGTGCAGACAGCCGCTGCTCCTCTCTGGTCATGAGTGTACCTGCCTTCTCAAGTCTAGAAGAGGCTGGTGTGCAGCAGTCCTGCCAAACTCTTACGATGTTTCTATCCCTTCTTCCTCAGTGTTTCCTGGACTTTGGAAGTAAGGGACCACCCCTCCCTTTAAAAAATAATGTCTTAAGCAGTCAACACACTACATGGTTAATTTTTTTCTTGAAAAATTTCCCTTAGATTTTTGGGCATTAGTTCCCCTTGAATTTCACAAATTGAGAGCAGAACACAGGTCTCTCTGATAGGGTACAGCTGGTTGCCTCAATTTTCTCCACCTTCTCTGCCTGCTTTTTTCTTGCCTGATGTCCATTACCATAAGTCATGTCACATTTAACTATAAAGAGTTAATACAATCTGGTTATCCTTTGCTTTAGATCTAGTATCCACTTATGAGTGAGTACATACCATGTTTGTCTTTCTGAGTCTGGGTTACCTCACTCAGGATGGTATTTTCTAGTTCCATCCATCTGCCTGCAAACCTCATGTTGTCATTGTTTTTCACTGCTGAGTAGTACTCCATTGTGTATATGTACCACATTTTATTTAACCATTCTTCAGTTGAAGGGCATCTAGGTTGTTTGCAGCTTCTGGCAAATTGGGGGTGGGGAGGTAATGGAGGGCAAGGGCCAGGGGAAAGAGAGCTTAGGGGATCGGGAGGTCTCAGCTGGATCCAGAACAGAGTGGGAGAACAGGGAAAGAGATATCATGATAAATGAAGACCCCAGGGGAATAGGAAGAAGCAGATTGCTAGAGAGGTCCCCAGAAATCCACAAAGATACTTCCACTATAGACTACTGGCAATGGTCGAGAGAGTCCCTGAGCTGACCTACTCTGGTGATCAGATGGCTGAACACCCTAACTCTCATGATAGAACTCTCATCCAGTAACTAATGGAATCAGATGCAGAGATTTACAGCCAAGCCCCAGGTAGAGCTCCAGGAGTCCAATCAGCATGAGAGAGGAGGGATTATATGAGAAAGATATGGAGACCATGACTGGAAAAAGCACAGGGACAAATAGCCAAACTAGCAGAAACACATGGCCTGTGAACCAATAGCTGAGGAGCCCCCATAGAACTGGACCAGGCCCTCTGGATAAGTGAAACAGTTGATTAGCTTAAACTGTTTAGGAGGCTCCCAAGCAGTGGAACCGGGACCTGTCCTAGGTGCATGAGCTGGCTTTTTGGAACCTAGGGCCTATGCTGAGACACTTTGCTCAGCCTTGGTTTAGGGAGGAGGGGAATGGACCTGCCTCAACTGATTCTACCAGGCTGGGCTGACTCCCCATGGGAGACCTTGCCTTGGAGGAGGTGGGAATGGGGGGGGGGTGGATTGGGGAAAAGGCTGGGGGATGGGATGAAAGAGGCAGGGAAATCCGTGTCTGATATGTAAAATTAAAATAATTATAAAATAAAAATATTTAAAATAAAAAAAGAGTTAATACAGAGCTCTGCCAGGCTCTTTTAGATCTGCTGCCCACTTCAACCCCTGCCTGTCCAACCTCCCCTTCAGTCAATACTGCCCCAACCACAGCCTTCTCACCATGATTTACCCCTGTGTCCACACCCCAGCCCTTCTCAACATCTCATCCTTGCCTGCACATTACTCTTTATAACCCCAGTAAAGGACCTAAGTCAACAGGGCAGAGGCATGAGCCATTTTTCTCACAGAATGTTCAAAACATCTTCACAGGCCCTCACATAATCAACCTGCACATATGGAATAAGTTCTCAAATGCAATTGAAATGTTAGGAAACATAACCTGGATTTATAATTCCATACATCAATTTCAGAACCATTTTTGACTCTAGACTGGGAGTGAACATTTATGGGTAATGTATGTGTGAGGCAGTGTTTGTAATCACCTGAGCTGGGTGATGGTGTCTCCAGAACACATGAAAATGCCAACCAAGTTGTGCCCAGTGGTATAACACAGGCCTGGTAGTTATAGGACTAGCCAATAATTTTTTTTATTGGATTATGATGCCTGTTCCACAGGGGAGATTTAATGTCCACTGCTGTAAACATTGTCAAAATCCCATGGCGAAGGAGACCACAGACTCAACGGGGAAAGCTACTGTGGTTCCTGTGGTTCCTTTAAATGGACATGTTGTGAAATTGCCATCTAAATGTTTACATTTATACCCATAGATTTGTACTCACAGCCTTGGTCAAAGAAGCCCCCCCCCTTTTTTTTCCGCCATAGGTAGTGGTTAATGCAGATTCACAACTGGTCAAAAATGCTGAGAGCAAGTGAATGTGAATGCTGAGCCACAGATGGGTCATGAGTGGTCGGCTTCACCACAGACTCTGTGGAGACACTGACATTCACACAATTCTACCCTCCTACTTACTCCTCAACACCAACATCCAAAACCACATTCCCCATAATGGATGAGAACACAGCCCTACCATAACTCCTGAAGGGTGCACTTTAGGTCCTTCAAAGCTTCACACAGAAAGTTCAATCCAGTATCTTCCAGGATGTTTGACCCCAGGTCAAGAAGAGAGAGGTATTTTTTGCACAACAGGGCTTTGGAGAGATGGCCACAGGCATTGAAGCTGAGACAGCAACCCTACAACCTGCAAAGAGGGTCACACATCAGCAGCTCACTCATTGTCACAGCATCACATGCCTCTGCAAAGACTGTCATGTTCTCCCTATACTGAATCTCCAAGTTGCATGAAGAAATTTTGAAATGGGCTGGTGAGATGGCTCCACATGCAGGTAAAGGCCCTTGACACCAAGCCTGAGGACCCTAGTTCAATCTCACATGATGGAAGGAAATAACCAACTTCCACAAGTTTTCTTCTGTCCTCCATATGTGTGTGGGTATACACACATGATGGAAACATTTTCAAACAAAAGTTTTGAAAACCTGAGGTTGTAGATCACCACAAATGTTTCCAAAATTGACTGATTTGTCAACTTACTTGCAAAACAATCAACTAATTCTTCCACCTATATCAGAAATTCACCATGTTGCAGAATCCTGCCCTCGTGAAATATCTTCCATTACATTTAAAATTTTTTTTTGTTGTCCATGAGTATGTATATGTCTCTGTGCAGGTGTATGTAGATGTACAGGTCAGAGCGCAAGTTTAGGTGTCACACTCTGGAACACCACCCACCTCCTTTGAGACAGGGTCTCTCACTTTCTGGAACTTATTTATTAGACATGGCTGGTTGTCCAGTGAGCCCTAGGGGTCCTGCTGTCTCCACTTCTGCAGTGTGTCACCATGCCTGGATTTTTCACATGAGCTCTGGGGATCAAACTCAGGGCATCAGGCTAGAGTGGCAAGGGTTTTACCAACCTAGCTACTACCCAGCCCAGTCCTGCAATTTTCTTTTAAATATTTTTCCTCATCCTGTTATTTGTGTGAGTTAAAGGCTAGTGTTTTAAAGACTAGATATTATTTGAAATAACTCATGCTTAATGCAGTTCTTTATAATTACTAGTCACCATGTGTAATTTAATTCAAGCTACTCTATAATAACTAGTAATTAAATAACTAAATAATTTTGTCTTCAAATGTTATTTTTTCCTACCTCTCCTGAAATATCTTTCAACTTTTTGTAGTGCATCTTTCTCCTTTTCTTTTACAAGTTTCACATCAGGACTGGAGACATGGTGCAGCATTTAAGATCACTTGCTGATCTTGCAGAGGACACGGGGTTCAGTTCTAAGCATCCACATAACACCTACATGGTACTCACAAGTCTCCTGTAACCATAGTTCCAGGGGGTTATTGACCTCTTCTGGCTTCTGCTGCTCATGCATTCACATGGTACACAGTTTGAAAATTCCACAAGTGCTCTCATGTATCCAGCCCAGATCGAAACACAATGGCACTGAAAGTATTACATAAAATTGTCTCCAAGGCATGTGCACATATTTTATATATCATGCAAATAAATTTCATGTTTGGAATTAGGAACCATTACCAAGACTCATGATATGCAATCATTCCAAAGGAAATTTAAATGGAATATGGAACATTTCTGGTCTAGTCATAAGCAGTTCATGAAAGAGCTACTTAATCTGCACTAGTTTTCTTCCATAAATAGATGTCTCCATAATGGTCCATATTCACTGTTCTTACATTTCATATTCATATTCATGTCTGTAAGCTGCATGGGTACATTCTACTGCATGAATTCATGGTCAGAGAGGACACAACTTATTTTGTGTTTGTATAATCTTTCTCTTCTATGAACCCAGGTATCTTTGAGTAATTCCCCATCCCAAGGCCTTTGATTGATGGAACAATAAAGTTATTTACTATGGCTTCCATGGGACAATATTCTGTGGTGGGTAGCTGTTTGATCCATGCCCTGAAGCACTGACCCTAGTGAGGCAGCTGTAGTTGTTACACCTGCCTATGACCTTGAGGAACATGCCCCTGGGGCATCGCCACTGGGGAACTTGTAAAATCTAGGATGCGTATATGCATCTGTCTCTTGGCTACATCGTGGTTTGGATGCTGAAGTCTTGGACCAAGCCATTCAGTGTGGGACATAGCTCAGCTCTCCTAGACCCTATGATAAATCTCCTATGGTTGTGAGTTAATCCCCAAATAAATTCCTTGATCATTAAGTAAACTCCGTTGATTGCTAGCAATTAGATCCCAATATTAGTCTGGTATTCTGCTACCATGAGCAACCAACCTCAACCTCAGGACAGGAGATAGTTTACAGTGACTTAGGTAAGATGGAGGAAGCTCTGCCTTTGAAAGGAATTTTTTCTTCCTCATATTCTCCTCTTGCCTGGTATCCAATCTCTTTCCAGGGGCATCACTTACCCCCATAATATTCATATTCATTAAGCTAAAAATTATATATAAGGAATTTCAGAGCTAGTATTGCCTTGTCTAAAGTTGGTCTCATGGTGTGTCTGTTTGCATTTGCTCCACTTACTGATTTGGCAACTGAGGCATGGACAAGTGACTGAGTCTAGTGACACATCTCTTGTCCTCATGCATTCCTTAGTGGGTATTTGACCACTTTTTTGATGGCTGCATCCATGTTCAGGGTTCTGCAATATCTCCAGGGCATGCTCTCCCAGACCAACTCACATCAGTGTCTCCAGGACACAGCTTGGATGCTTCAGGATTCACACAGTAACATCACTCATTTGTTCTTCAAGGGCTTTTCAACCAACGAGAGATGTTTCACCTTGCAGTAGGTTAGAAAAGTAGCAATCATGCCACAAGCCTCACTTGAGATGTCACATTTCCCTAACCTACATGTGAGGTACACGTCACAGGTTAGGAATAACATCTTCAGGTGATCTATGTAAGACTACCTATTGTTCAAACAAATGACCCAGATTCTAATACTGTACATATCAGTCCACACCTACATCATAGGCTTATTTAATTCGTAAGTATAATTCTGTGACTATCATTGTGAATTACAGAGTTCTACTGATTGGGAATAAGACCAACCCAGTGGTTTTCAGCTATGGGTAACTTTTACTCTCTGGGATCCATTTGGAAATGCTGGTAAGGTTATGGGTTGCCACAAGAACCAACAGAGAGATAGGGTGTTCCTGGAATGTAGTGGGTAGAAGTCCTGCCCTTTAATGCAGAGATAGACCCCATCACTAAAATATGGTCTGTAACCCAGTATGTCTGATTACCAATATCACTGTAACACACACACACACACACACACACACACACACACACACACACACACACTTCTTGAGTCCATCACAGTGACCCTCCCCTTCAGATTTCAGTTAACAGTTAGAAAGCCCATTGTGTTAGACCTGTGCTTCTGACATTATTAAAACCTGCTCCTTGTGTTTAACTTACAGAGGAGATCATAAAACTTATGGGTTTTGCTATCTCCCTTGTCAGTTTAGTATATTCAAAAGATATGATGGAAGATAATAGAAACAGATCACAAGCATGAAATAAGATCTAGAAGGATCCCAAGTACGTGCAAATTGCCTTATGGATGTAGAGTGCTCCATATGGATATATTTGCCAAACTAGAAGACCCCTGGTTCTCCTTTCATCCCATCACTGTGATAAAACACCCTGACCAAAGCTGGTTAGAGAAGAAACAGTTTGGCTTATACTTCCAGCTCACAGTCCATCATTGAGGAAGTCAGAGCAGGAACCCGGATGCAAGAATCATGAAGGAGCTGTTTCTTGCTTAGTTAGCTAGACTTCCTATAAAGACCAGAACCACCCACCCAGGGAACCATACCCCTTCATAGCAGACTGTACCCTCTTATATTAATTAACCATCAGGATAATCCCTGACAGACATGCCCAATCTGATAAAGACAATCACTAAATGAAGATGTTGTTCTTTTTCTCAAGGTGACAGTTAATACAAAGTAGGATAAAATGTTCCAAACTTTTTGGGTTTTTTTTTAATGGAGTCTTTATTATGTAAATATGATAGGCTAACTCCAAACTATCATTCTTACTGAGGATGGGGGATGAGAATGACAAGCTACAGAACATGGTTCCAGCTTGGTTCTTCTGGGGACTGGTCACTATGCAGTTGCCCACCAAAGACCATTCATTAGAATGCGAGTTGATCCTATCATCTGGAGAACGCCAAGAGGTGGGAAGCTTTGTGTCAGGAATCAAGGCAACAGTCCAAATATCAGAAGAAGTGATTCTGCCACCATCACCAAGCTCTCACGAAATGACAAAGGTTTGTAATTCCTGTGCACAGCCAGAGGAAAAGACTGCAATGCAAGTTTCTCAGCATGAGCCGCCATACCACAGCACCAATGGTGATAAACTCACTCTGAGCTATCATGTAGCTTAAGAGCATCAGTACCCTGTTGACTTCAACTCATTCTCACGCCGTTTCCACATTGCCCTGCAGTTGCAGGGCTGCCTCCTATTTTCTTCTTAGCCTCCTGTCAAAGGCCACGTGGAAGTTTTGCTTACGGGTTGTTTCTCTTCTGGTAGTTTTCACAAGGTGCCTCTGCCTGCTGACCTCTGATCTCCACAGGTGCCCTGCCCCCCACACCAAGTAATGAGTGTAATACAATCCAGATATGCTATTATGTTGGTGTTCAAGCCATCAGAAAACAAAGGAAGTCATCAAAATGCAAGGGGAAAATTTTCCGAAGGGAGTGGGAACCAACAGCACACAAGTGAATGTGATCGAAGTACACTATAAACATGGGCGAAATGGTGTCATGGGGGAGGTGGAGAGCAGATCAGCAGGTAAGAGCACTTGCTGCTTCAACAGAGGACTGGAGTAGGAACCCACATCAGGTAATTCACAGCCCTCTCTGGCTTCTGAAGGTACCTACATATAGGCACACGGGCGCGCACACACACACACACACACACACACACACACACACACACACACACACATACACACACTTTTATAAAGAGAAAAAGAGCCCAGCCTGCCCCCGACTTCCCTTCTGGACCAGAGGTGAGTACCCAGGTCCAGCCCGGACCCCATCCCTGGGCACCAGCCACTCCGGGGAGGCCTGCACAGCTTGGCGCCGGGTTCTGGCCACCGGGCAGCTCCCCTTCTAGCCCCACCGGGAGGGATCCCCTTTTCCAAGCCCCCCGACAGCCCCTGCAGTCTCCGCACCCTGCCCCCACGCCCATCTGCCCGAGACCCCAGCCACTTCCTGAGACTTAGAGACCGGCCCCCAGCTCCCAGCCTGCCCTGGACTTCCCTTCTGGAGCAGAGGTGAGTACCCGGGTCCAGCCCGGACCCCATCCCTGGGCACCAGCCACTCCGGGGAGGCCTGCACAGCTTGGCGCCGGGTTCTGGCCACCGGGCAGCTCCCCTTCTAGCCCCACCGGAAGGAATCCCCTTTTCCAAGCCCCCCGACAGCCCCTGCAGTCTCCGCGCCCTGCCCCCACGCCCATCTGCCCGAGACCCCAGCCACTTCCTGAGACTTAGAGACCGGCCCCCTGCTCCCAGCCTGCCCCCGACTTCCCTTCTGGACCAGAGGTAAGTGCCTGGGTCCAGCCCGGACCCCATCCCTGGGCACCAGCCACTCCGGGACGACCTGCCCAACTTGGCACCAGGTTCTGGCCACCAGACAGCTCCCCTTCTAGCCCCACCGGGAGGGATCCCCTTTTCCAGCCCCCTCGGAAGCCCCTGCAATCTCCGCACCCTGCTCCCACGCCCATCTGCCCAAGACCCCAGCCACTTGCTGAGACTTAGAGACTGGCCCCCAGCTCCCAGCCTGTCCCCGACTGACATTCTGGACCAGAGCTTGCCCCTGACTTCCCTTCTGGACCAAAGAGTTGGACAAGAGAACTCCCTTTTGGACAAGAGAGAGAGTCTTCCTGAGTCTGTCAGCTCTTTGTGAAACAAGTACACTGATAAGACCAAGAAGGAACCACAAGGAGATGGGCAGACGTCAAGGCAGAAGTACATACAGCAAAATGAAGAGCAATACAGCATCACCAGAACCTAGCTCGCCTCCAACATCTAGACCTGAACATCAAAAATTGGAAGAAGCAGAAGAAAGTAGCCTTATGAGTAACTTCATGAAGAAGGTACAGGCTTGTGTAGAGGAAAAGACAAGAAAATTGGAAGAACGCTGTAAACAACTAGAGGAAAGGGCAAACAAATTAGAAGAAAACAATAAAGCCCTCCAAGAAAACAATAAAGTCCTGGAAGAAAACATTAAAGTCCTGGAAGAAAACAATAAAGCACTGAAAGAAAATCATGAAAAAGCAATGAAACAAACAAAGGAAACAGTCCAAGAACTGAAAAGGGAAATTGAAAAAATAAAAAAGACACAAACAGAGGGAATGCTGGAAATAGAAAACCTGAGTAAAAGATCAGGAACTTCGGATACAAGTATAACCAACAGAATGCAAGAGATGGAAGAGAGGATTTCTGGCATTGAAGATACAGTAGAAGAAATAGTTCCATCAGTCAAAGGAAACACTAAAGCCAACAAAGTCATGAACCAAAATGTCCAAGAAATCTGGGACACCATAAAAAGACCAAACCTACGAATTATAGGGATAGAAGAAGGTGAAGAATACCAACTCAAAGGCACAGAAAATATATTCAACAAAATTATAGAAGAAAACTTTCCCAACTTAAAGAAGGAAATGCCTATGAAGATACAAGAAGCCTATAGAACACTAAACAGACTAGACCCCCCAAAAAAGTCCCCTCGCCACATAATAATTAAACAGCTAAATGTACAGAATAAAGAAAGAATATTAAGAGCAGCAAAGGAAAAAAGCTAAGTGACCTATAAAGGTAAACCCATCAGAATAACACCCGATTTCTCAATGGAGACTTTGAAAGCCAGAAGGACCTGGACAGATGTAATGCAGACACTAAGAGACCATGGATGTCAGCCCAGACTAATATACCCAGCAAAACTTTCAATCATCAGAGACGGAAGGAACAAGACATTCGAAGACAAAGCCAGATTTAAACAATACCTATCCACAAACCCAGCCCTACAGAAAGCACTACAAGGAAAATTCCAACCGAGGGAAGTCAGATACACACTTGAAAACACAGGCAATAGATAAAGCCACGACAGTAAACCCCAAAGAAGAGAAGTACACACACACTACCACCAAAAATAACAGGGATGAAGAATCACTGGTCATTAATATCCCTTAATATCAACGGACTTAATTCACCTATAAAAAGACATAGACTTACAGAATGGATACGAAAGCAGGACCCATCTTTCTATTGCATACAAGAAACACATCTCAAATTCAAAGATAGACACTACCTAAGAATAAAAGGCTGGGAAAAGACTTTTCAATCAAATGGTCTTAAGAAACAAGCAGGGGTAGCCATCCTGATATCCAACAAAATAGACTTCAAACTAAAATCAATCAAAAGAGATCAAGAAGGACATTACATCCTCGTCAAAGGAAAGATCGACCAAGATGAAGTTTCAATTCTGAACATATATGCCCCAAACACAAGGGCACCCACATATGTAAAAGAAACATTACTAAAGCTTAAACCACATATAAAACCCCACACATTAATAGTGGGAGATCTCAACACCCCACTTTCACCACTGGACAGATCTCCCAAATCGAAACTTAACAGAGAAATAAAGGACTTAACCGATGTCATGACCCAATTGGACCTAATAGATATCTACAGAACATTCCATCCTAACAAGAAAGAATATACTTTCTTCTCAGCACCCCATGGAACTTTCTCTAAAATCGACCACATACTTGGCCACAAAGCAAATCTCAACAGATACAAAACAATCAGAATAACCTCCTGTGTTCTATCAGATCACCATGGTTTAAAGCTAGATTTCAACAACAACAAAAACTACAGAAAACCTACAATCTCATGGAAACTGAATAATGCTCAACTGAATCACCAATGGGTTAAGGAAGAAATAAAGAAAGAAATTAAAGACTTCCTAGAGATCAATGAAAATGAAGACACCACATACCCAAACTTATGGGACACTATGAAAGCAGTGTTAAGAGGGAAATTCATAGCACTAAATGCCCACATAAAGAAGTTGGAGAAATCGCACACTAGTGAATTAACAGCACATCTGAAAGCTCTAGAACAAGACGAAGCAAAGTCTCCCAGGAAGAATAGACGCCAGGAAATTATCAAAGTGAGAGGTGAAATTAATAAATTAGAAACTAAGAGAATAATACAAAAAATTAATGAAACAAAGAGTTGGTTCTTTGAGAAAATCAACAAGATAGACAAGCCCTTATCCAAACTAACCAAAAGACAGAGAGAGAGAATCCAAATCAACAAAATCAGAAATGAAAAGGGGGACATAACAACAGACATTGAGGAAATCCAGAGAATTATAAGGTCATATTTCAAAAACCTCTACTCCACAAAACTGGAAAACCTAAAAGAAATGGACATTTTTCTGGATAGATACCACATACCTAAGTTTAATCAAGACCAGATAAACTATTTAAATAGTCCAATAACCCCTAAGGAAATAGAAACAGTCATTAAAGGTCTCCCATCCAAAAAAAGCCCAGGACCAGATGGTTTCAGCACAGAATTCTACCAGATCTTCAAAGAAGAGTTAATACCAATACTCTCTAAATTGTTCCACATAATAGAAACAGAAGGAACATTACCAAACTCCTTCTATGAGGCTACAATTACCCTGATTCCTAAACCAAACAAGGATGCAACAAAGAAAGAGAACTACAGACCGATCTCCCTCATGAACATTGATGCAAAAATACTCAATAAAATAATGGCAAAGAGACTCCAAGAACACATCAGAACAATTATCCACCATGATCAAGTAGGCTTCATCCCAGGGATGCAAGGGTGGTTCAACATACGAAAGTCCATCAATGTAATACACCATATAAACAAACTCAAAGAAAAAAACCACATGATCATCTCACTAGATGCAGAAAAGGCATTTGACAAAATCCAACACCCCTTCATGATAAAAGTCTTGGAGCGATCAGGAATACAGGGAACATACCTAAACTTAATAAAGGCAATATATAGCAAACCAACAGCCAACATCAAATTAAATGGAGAGAAACTCAAAGCAATTCCACTAAAATCAGGAACGAGACAAGGCTGTCCACTCTCCCCATACTTATTCAATATAGTACTTGAAGTTCTAGCCAGAGCAATAAGACAACATAAGGAGATTAAGGGGATTCAAATTGGAAAGGAAGAAGTCATGCTTTCCCTATTTGCAGACATGATAGTATACTTGAGTGACCCCAAAGATTCCACCCAGGAATTGATAAAGCTTATAAACACCTTCAGCAACATAGCAGGATACAAGATCAACTCAAAAAAATCAGTAGCCCTCCTATATACAATGGACAAAGAAGCTGAGAAGGCAATTAGAGATACATCACCCTTTACAATAGCCAAAAATGACATAAAATACCTTGGGGTAACACTAACCAAGCAAGTGAAGGACCTATATGACAAGAACTTTAAGTCCCTGAAAAAAGAAATTGAAGATCTCAGAAAATGGAAAGATCTCCCATGCTCATGGATAGGCAGGGTTAACATAGTAAAAATGGCAATCTTACCAAAAGCAATTTACAGATTCAATGCAATCCCCATCAAAATACCAACACAATTCTTCACAGATCTGGAAAGAACAATACTCAACTTCATATGGAAAAACAAAAAACCCAGGATAGCTAAAAGAAACCTGTACAATAAAACAACTTCTGGAGGCATCACAATCCCCGACTTCAAGCTCTACTATAGAGCTACAGTAATAAAAACAGCCTGGTATTGGCATAAAAACCGACATGTGGACCAATCGAATCGAATTGAAGACCCTGACATTAACCCACACACCTATGGACATATAATTTTTGACAAAGAAGCCAAAAGTGTACAATGGAAAAAAGAAAGCATCTTCAACAAATGGTGCTGGCATAACTGGATATCAGCGTGTAGAAGGCTGCAAATAGATCCATATCTGTCACCGTGCACAAAACTTAAGTCCAAGTGGATCAAAGACCTCAACATAAATCCAGCTACTCTGAACCTGCTAGAAGAGAAAGTAGGAAATAGTCTTGAACGCATTGGCATAGGAGATCACTTCCTAAATATAACACCAGTAGCGCAGACACTGAGACAAACAATCAATCAATGGGACCTCTTGAAACTGAGAAGCTTTTGTAGAGCAAAGGATACGGTCAACAAGGCAAAACGACAGCCTACAGAATGGGAAAAGATCTTCACCAACCCCACATCTGACAGAGGACTGATATCCAGAATATATAAGGAACTCAAGAAATTAGACATCAAAAGGACCAACAGTCCAATTGAGAAATGGGCTTTAGAACTAAACAGAGAATTCTCAACAGAGGAATCCCAAATGGCTGAAAGACATTTAAGGAATTGCTCAACTTCCCTAATCATCAGGGAAATGCAAATCAAGACAACTCTGAGATACCACCTTACGCCTGTCAGAGTGGCTAAGATCAAAAACACTGAAGACACTTTATGCTGGAGAGGATGTGGAACTCGGGGAACTCTCCTCCACTGCTGGTGGGAATGCAAGCTTGTACAACCACTTTGGAAATCAATATGGCGCTTTCTTAGAAAATTGGGAATCAATCTCCCCCAAGATCCAGCTATACCACTCCTGGGCATATACCCAAGAAATGCTCAATCATACCACAAGAGCACTTGCTCAGCTATGTTCATATCAGCATTGTTTGTAATAGCCAAAACCTGGAAACAACCTAGATGCCCTTCAACTGAAGAATGGATAAATAAATTGTGGCACATATACACAATGGAATACTACTCAGCAGAGAAAAACAATGACATCACATGGTTTGCAGGCAAATGGATGGATCTAGAAAAAATCATCCTGAGTGAAGTAACCCAGACTCAGAAAGACAAATATGGTATGTACTCACTCATAGGAAGATGCTAGATGTGGAACAAGGATGACTAGACTGCTACTCACATCACCAGTGAGGCTACCTGGAAAACGGGACCCCCAAAAAAGACACGGAGAAATGGACGAGATCTACATGAATTCCCTGGTCATGAGTGGGAACAATGAAGGGCGACAGTCGAGGGAGAGAGTGGGAGATCCTAGCTGGATCAAGAAAAGAGAGGGAGAACAAGGAATAGGAGTCCATGGTAAATGAAGACCACATGAGAAGGTGAGAAGGGGAGGAAGCAGAGAGCTAGGGAGGCCCACAGAGATCCACAAAGATACCCCCTCAAAAGACTGCTGGCAATGGTCGCGAGACGGCAGGAACTGACCTACTCTGGTGATGGGATGGCCAGACACCCAGATAGTGGTGCCATAAACCCCATCCAAGGACTGAGGAATCTGAAGGCAGACATCCAGGGCTGGGCCCCTGGTGGAGCACTGGGAGTCTAATTAGTGAGTAAGAAGAGGGTTTATATGAGCGAGAATTGTTGAAGCCAATGTTGGATAAAGCACCGGGACAAATAACCAAATGAATGGAAGCACAGGATCTATGAACCAAAGGCTGAGGGGCCCCCAACTGGATCAGGCCCCCTGAATGGGTGAGACAGTCATTTGGCTTGATCTGTTTGGGAGGCAGCTGTGCATTGGTGCCAGGTCCTGGGCTCATTGCATGAGTTGGCTGTTTGAATCCTGGGACTTATGCAGGGACACTTGGCTCGGTCTGGGAGGGGGGAATGGACCTGCCTGGACTGAGTCTACCAGGTCAACCCAGGTCCTCGGGGGAGACCTTGACATGGAGGAGGTGGGAATGGGGGGTGGGCTGGGGGGAGGGGTGGGCGAGAGGGGGAGAACAGGGGATTCTGTGGCTATTATGTTGAACTGAATGGTGTTGTAAAATAATAATAATAATAAAAAAATAAATAAATAAAATAAAATAAAAAAAAACAAGGAACAAACAAAACAAAATAATAAAACAAATTCTCAGCATGAAGCTGTAGTGTGGCCCTGTGAGTCACACAGTTTACCATTTAGTCCATATATCTTTAATTGTAAGTGTTCATTGCAATGAGTCATTGGTCTGATTCCAGGTCTCTGGCCTCTGCTACACCCTGGATACTGGACACTCACTGGAACTCTGCTTGGATATCTCATTGTTGCCTTGTGTCATGGGGATTCTGTAGCTTTGGATCTGCAGGTCTATATCCCCTTCACATGCTCCAGCTGTTCATAGATGGAGACAGTGAGTGGGACAATGCACTTTGAAAACTTCAACCCAATAATATGAAATAAATTCATAATTAAAGAAATTTAAAATACAGGGTCAAAGAGATGTCTCAGTGGATAAAGCACTTGCCTCACAAGTTTGACAACCTGAATTTGGGTTCCCAGAACCCACTTAAAAAGGTAGGCAGGAAAAAAAAAAAAGAGAAAAAGAAACTATCATAATGAAATTCATTCTGTGTAATATGTGCTAATGCAAGTCAGAACTTTCAAAGATAAACCTTAAAAGTGATTTTAAAAGTAATTTTGCCGGGCGGTGGTGGCGCACGCCTTTAATCCCAGCACTCGGGAGGCAGAGCCAGGCGGATCTTTGTGAGTTCGAGGCCAGACTGGGCTACCAAGTGAGTTCTAGGAAAGGCGCAAAGCTACACAGAGAAACCCTGTCTCCAAAAACAAAAACAAAAACAGCAAAAAAAGTAATTTTAATGAAATTACTGAGTGTAGACATTGAACTGACTTACAGTAGTTCCTCCACTCTGCATGCTGGGCATTTCAGCACAGAGCACATATTTTTAACCACATCATCGGAGAGATTGGTGCCATACAGGTTCACAGATTTCAGGTGAGGTAGTGGAAGAAGAGTGTGAAATAATGTACCATCTCCAAAGTTAGTCATGAAGGGACACCTGTGCAATAAGGACAAATGGCGAATTATACCAGGATGTGGGGGTACATGGCAAAGCAACTTGTAGACATCCTCTTCCACACTTTGCCTCACAAACTATGCTTGTTTGGGCATTCTAGTTATCCATGTCAGGCAGCTCATGATTTATTATAACTCTCACTCCAGAGGACCCAATTCAGATGCACACATACATAGACACAATCAAAATAACCTAAAAAACTAGATTTTTATTTAACATTTATTGCAGTCTCTAGAACATATTCAACTCCTGTTGGCTGTGTACATGTATGTACACACACACACACACACACACACACACACACACACACACACACACACGATGTATAAACATTTACAAATCCCTACATAGAAAAACCTCAGGTATGTGGCTCTTGGCTATTGCTTTTGCTACTTTGGATTTATTTCTGCTCGTATTTATGCATTAACCTCTTCAAGGAAGAGATAGAATATCTTCTATCTACTTAAAGGATGGATGCCTATGAAACTTATGACAAGCTTTGAAGCTTAAGCACAGTCAGAGGATTCTTAGAAGATGGATACATCGAGTCACAGAGATGCTTAATGGCAGTTTCCTTGAAATTACAGCTGTCCAGATCTAACACCTGCAAGTCCTGGAAAATTTTTCACAACATACTCCAATATCTTATTGCCTTTCTGCAATGAGATATCACATCATTATTCTCTGGTGCCTAAATTCAATTCGAGATATTCCTAAGATAGGCAGATCACTCCCAACCCCCTCAATGAGGCACACATGGTACATAGACATACATGCAGGCAAAACACTTATATGCATTAAATAAAAATAAATAAATCTTAAATAAAAAAAATCTTAAAATAAATAAATCTTTAAAAAAAGGAAAAGGAGCACCAAGAGACAGAGACAGAGAGGAGAGAGAGGGCCCTGTGGGCTACAAAATGCCATCTTCTGGGCATGGTGTAGCCATTGTGGTCTTAATCCCATAAGAGCCACTGCCTGTACAAGATCGGACCTGTTACCAGTCAATCAGAAGCCGGGGAGAGCCTCACACAGCTCTGCCCCTCCCTGCTAACATCATGACTACTGGTGGATTCTCAGGGAGGAGCAGCCATCTCCAGTTTTGTACCCACAAGTCAGTCCACCAGGGTCTAATGCACAGTTCCAAACCCATACACACACTGATAGCCCTCGTTAAACTCAACAGCTGACACAACAAAAAGACGTGAATGTGAGAAAGGAGCTGATAAAGAAGAAGTTAGTGTGATGGGGTGGAAGGGGAACAGAATAGAGTAGAAGGTGAGAGTAACCAGAATGCATTACCTATAGGTATGAAATTGTGAATGAATACATTGAAGAAAAATTATAATAAAGAAGCATGGCTTGATACGAGGTGAACTAGATTGAGTCTTTGGGAGACTCATTGTTAATAGGTACATATCACTGTTGAAGACACCCAGCCTTTTCTGTTCTCTAGGGTCTCCTCTTGAAGTGAGAAAACATGATTTCTATGTGAATTCGGGTAGATATTTGGGACTCCTGAATGAGTAGCAAGCTACGCCCAATAATATCATCAAAGATGCTACACATTTGAAAGATCAAGTATGAGCTAGCAGCCTAAAGCCAATGCAAGGCAAGGCAACTAGAGCAATGTAGTATGAGCACAGCCTCAAACCAGACACGAGTTCCCAGAATCTTCTCCAGTGTAGTGACCAGGACACTAAACACTCTATGGATGAAGGAAAAGAGCCAGACACTGCAACAAAGCTGCTCACATTTCCACCTCACAACTGGCCTTGTCACAAGTTTGTTCTTTGTATAAATGGAGGAACTCAAAACACAACTTTCCAGGGCCACATAGCTCCAAACGACAGTGCCAAGACTCAACAGATAGGCTTCCTGACTATGCCATCTAAACACTCAAGCATAGAGGTGTAAGAAGTTAGGAAATGCCATGCTGGAGAGAGGGATCAGTGGGTAGGCATGTAGGCTGTGCAAGTGTGAGGACCTGAGTTCAGATCCACAGCACTGACCTAAAAAGCTGAGCATGGTGGCTTGAGGCTGTTGCCCCAACATTAGAAGAGGGAGACAGGTAGACCCTGGTATTCATCTGGCCAGTTAGCCTAGTCAAGATGGTGAATTTCAAGGGTGGTGAGAGATTCTCTCAAAGGCTGAAGGCAGAGGACAACAAAGAAAGCCACCCCACATCTTCCTCTGACTTGTTCACAAATTCATATGGATACAGCATGCACACAAACACATGTATAAAATTATGCATGAACGCTAAGGCAAAACTGGAAGAACTGAAGACAAGCTTCAGAGTTGTGCTTACCTTTTGTTGTATTCAAATTCTTCTAAGTCACAGTCTTCTGGGTTATAGATTTCTGAAAATACTGTGTTGTATATGCAGATGAAGTTTCTTTAATTTTTGAGATTTCAGCAGACCATATGTAGCCTCTGACAATGCATCAACATTACTAATATCAACAGTTATTTCTTCAAATAGATCCATCACATCTGTTTCAAAGCTTTCTTCCTGGTTGTCAAGTAGACTCTCAAACAAACTCTGGGCATTCATCAGTTTCTCACTACACTCTGCTTGACTCAAACTACTAAAGCATTTGAGGATTTCCTGTTTTATCTCTTTGGATGGTATAAAACCAAAGTGGTTTCAGTATGTCAGTGACTTTTTCAGTGGCAATTCCAAACACAAATATCCCTGTCAGGAGCCATGGTTTGGTCATGAGCATAAACTTCTCTTAGAAGTTGGGGCAGGCTTCCAATGACAGAGTGAGCTGTGCCTCTCTCTTGTCTGAGGAAATAGAACAGGGCAGTGAAATACGACTGTAGTATAGAATGGTAAAGCATGAAGTTGTCACCTTTAGTACAGAGAAAATTCATTCCCAGCCACACTGCCTCCTCAGATTCCAATATTTTATTCTTCCTGAGATCCTCACACTTGAACACAAATACCTGTTTCCACATTGCCTCTACAGCCAAGGTACACAGGGTCTTTGATGGTGCTCTGTTCTGATTAGGTGGACAATTGTCATACACTGATCTGAATGAGCTCACTATAAAGCATGTGTAGATAATCGAATCTGTTACATCAACTAAGTTTATTTCCTCTCTCCTGTCCCATTGCCACTTTAAAATACTACAGGACACCCAGCATATATAAGGATCTCTGCATAAAGTGAGTAATTGTTGAATTGTTTTCAAATAATCAAAGACTTGTAAGCCTTTCTAGTTACTGGCAAAGAAGCACATACAATAGAACTTTGTGGTCTCGTCAGTGAATCCATGAATAGCTATCTCCCTTGGATACCGCAGCAAGGGATAGATTTTTTGGTACACTTGGGTTTCCCAATTCAAGAAGCAGAGAGGATTCTGGGAGCATTACTTCCTGTAGCAAACTGCTGAAGACAATTTGTGTCAGCAGCATCTTCCCCCAGTCATTGCACAAGTTTGTCCTGAGTTCCAAGTCAAATTTCAGATATTCAAGTCCCTCCAGGATAAACAAGATTCTCTTTGGATCAGATCAGATATCTTCCAGTGTCTCTGAAGACTCAGACAACTTAGTTAACATAAGCTGAGCTAAGCTCAACTCTCTGATATTTTTAAGTGTGATGAGAGAGATGAAGAAATCTATTCTGCCATAAGTTTCCTGATGCCCAGTCCAACATTGCTTTTCTTAAGAAAGTAGTTTTTCCTTTTCCTTTACAACCTAGTACAACTGCAGTGACCGGCTCTGAGGGACAATAAAATACTTCTTGCAATGCCTTGTACTGCTCTTCTACACTTATTTGGTAGTTTTCATCATCCATTAGAATGAAGGTCTCATTGGATCATATGTGTTGAAATGTAGTCTTTATAATCTCTTTGTATGGACTTCGTTTATCAGAGTTGGATGAAATCAGAATACAAGGCAGTTAGGAATAGGATCCTCCTGAGAATGAATCACAGTTTTTTTTTAAATACACATATAGTGAATGATCTACGCATCTGGGTGATCAAGTGAGGCCATGAGTCCCAAGGAAAGAAGAAAAGGAGGAGAGCCACCCACCCCTTCCCCTGCAGTAAGTTTCCTATTCCCTTCATCTGATATGTTTTTTCTTCCTGTTACACTACAAATGAAGAATGGTTAGGCCCCACCCTAACCCAACCAACCAACCAGTTCTTTCTACAACCACACCTCTAGATAAAGACCTCTACTGTATGCAGCTCTTTCTGTGCTTGTGAGCATGCATGGGAGAGTTGACTGACTCATGGCCAACTCAAATTTCTATGCTAAAGTGGGTACATGAATATTTCAGGGCCAATAGAGAAGGGAGGTCTCCAGAAGCTGGGGTACTTAAAGAAAAACCTCGGATCCCTCTAGAGTCAATTGTCTCCATATATTGGATCCCTTCTCTACCAAAAATATTTTACAATGCCAATAAACCTTGCTTTCACTTTCCCTGGAAACTTTCCTCCCTTACATTCTTTAATCACAGAGAAAAACAACTCACCAGCCAGCCAGTCTCATCTTGGTGCCCAGCATGGGGCTCAAACCCCAGACACTCAGTTATTTTGTTGCATCCAAGGTTATAATATATTTGATATGTCGACTGTAAAAGCATTATGACCAAACTGGAAACTCACCTCTGAGTAACAGCTACTATAAAGCATGAATTCTGGGTATTGCTTTCCAAATTTGCAAAGGGCATGGTACCTCCCCAGGACAAAATCCAGAAGTACTTCATTTGTACATAATTTCATGAGTTAGAGCTCAGAATGTTGTTGTTCAGTCTAAAACTAATACCTCCAGTATCAGATCTAATACCTCCAGTAAGTCATTTAGAAGTCATTCTATTTAAAAATTTTCAGTTTGATATACATGTTTATAATTCTATGCTTAGTCAAAGCAATATTTGATTCAGGCAACAGGACATAGAGAAATGAACTTTGGGGTTATATGAGTTCAAGTCTATGGGTAACAAATTAGGGTGTCAAGTTGTCCAGGGTTAAATCATATGCATATCATTGTTTTAGATACATTAATGTATCTGTGTCAACATCCTAAGCCAAATGAGATTAATAGAAAGTGTTTCTCTGTTCATTCATGGGGATAGTTAGCAGGCAACTGGCACATGATCAGTACCACAGGTTGATATATATATTTTGATTTCTGGCACCAGGTGTTCTGAGGGCAAGGGCTTACTGTCTTCTCTGAGAGTGGGACATGCATGTATCAGTGTGTGGTGCATTAGAAATGTTCACTAAGTTAAGAGCACTCGCTGCTCTTCTAGACGACCTGGGTACACTACCCAACACCTATACAGCCACTGTTAAGTTCAGCTCCAGGGATTCCTGCCCTCTTCTGGCCACCACAGGAACTGCATATGTGCGGTGCCAAAAAAAATTTTCAAAAAGGAAAATTGATATCCGTACAGACTTTTGAATGCCATTAAATTATTATTGTATTTTGAAAAAAAGAATTACTATATTCACACATTATGAAATGTTGAGTGTTGGGCTGCCAACATGGCTCATGGATGGGGGTACACAGGACCCATAAGCAACTCCAAAAAGTTGTCCTCTGATCTCCACATGTGTTCAACTGTACCTCCACAAATGAGGAAATACATACATATTGGTTGGAGTAGTAGGTAAGAGATTAAGAGCACATACTGCTCTTGCAGAGGAACTGAACTCAGTTCCCAGCACCCACATCAAGCTGCAAAGGAAAACAGGCTAGATAAGTAATTTAAAGATAGTTTCCACTAGCCTGAGTAGATGTTAAGAATTTATTAACCTTACACGTCAAACATCTTTTATTTACCAAACAAACACATGCTTCTCATCATTTAACATATTATTTTTTTTAAAAAATACTGAATACTGTTTATTGAAGGAGGGAGGAGGTCTTGAATACAGGCTTACAGCACAATGGGAAAACGCTGGAGGGCAGAAGTTCACTACAGATGTTTTACCGTTTAACATATTCTTAAAGCCTAGTATTCAACAGAACAAAGACATAAATCTCTAAATAGAGTTTTGTTAATCTGAGTAGAACTTCATAATATAAGGTTTAACAAATACTGCCCTGTTATGAAACATTTTGTTTCTTGTCTAAAATTTTCTAGAAGCTCAGTGTTGAAAAATCAGCAAAGGCCTAAGTAGTTAGACAAAAATTTGTAAATCAGTTTCTGTTAACCTGAACATATCTTTACAACCTTGGGAATTTATCATCTTACAAAAATTTATCCTAATCCAAAATATTTTGAAGACCTGCTGTTGCTTTCTTAATTAAAAAAAGATATACAATAATTAGCAGAGGGCTCAGTGTGAATAAAATGTTTTGTAGCTATTGCTTTAGTTGTTTTATACCACGGGGTCACTTTAATAAAGATGATGGCAAAGTTACATGCCATATACTCTTTTTAACCTTAGTAAAGATGGCTACCAGTCACATGGTTGATTCTATGCTGACGAACAGAGACAGAAAATAAATAGTAGACTGAATATGGCCAGCAGAAGAGACTGGATCATGAGAGAAGGAGGGGATTGTTATTGTACTGGGTTTTTGTTTCTTCTTTTTTTTTTGAGAAAAACTTAAAGTTGGATGAGTAAATAGGGGTGGAACATCTGGAAAGACCTTGGGAAGGAATTAATATGATCAAAATACATTGAAGTATATACATAGTAAAGAAGAAAAAAAATACAAACAAAAGGAATTCACAACTATCAGTAATCTTCTTGATTACCACATCTATTTCAACAAGGTAACAGAGGCTGAAGTACTGTTTCTTCTAGTTATTAACTGTGCGGTGCCTGTAAGAATGATGCTTACCCTTTTCGAGTCTTCATAGCTCAGTACCAGGAAGTTATCACATTTTCTCATCGACAGCCAGCCACAGATGTGCTCAAACCATGATCTATATGGGACTGTGTGTGGGAAGGAAGAAAATGTCAAATACAAAGCATGATAATGGGATCAGCTTGATATTCTTCATTCTTCTGCAAATGGCAAACAGCTTTACTAAGAATTATCAAACTAGTCTGTATTTTCAGCATTCAACTCAATGATATTTGAGACACACATGATATTTGAGTTCACACAGATAGTGAACTGATAAAATCAAGTTCATTAGCAAACTCATCACATCACATACTTACCCCTGATGACATTAGGAGACATCTTACTGGCAGGTTGCAAGGACAAGAGCATGTTCTGGGAAAATTACTCACACCAACAAAGGAAGCCACAGGGTCCCTCAGGCATGGCTAGTCTTGGACTTTTTTCTTATCACCCTTTCTGGAGAACTATCTAACTCCTTCTATGGGAGATCTCCTCCCATTGACATCTACAACTAAGGTTCCAAAATTTCTCAATAGTGTCTCCTTGAGGCTGAAACCTCAAAAACACTGATAATTGGAGACATTCCACGAGTAGCCTTCTGCCTATACAAAGCTTCATGAACATTCTCAGTGCTGCTCTGCTGTGTTCTCCATAATCTCAGTATCTTCAGTTTCTGCTCTGGTTGTGCTCTCGCTCTTCATGTCTCGGTCTCCTTTGCACACTTACATTGTTTCCAATTTCCTGATGGATTCACTGCATCAAGTCAGGAGAGAAGGTTCAGAAAGGGTCAGACCAGCCTTAAACATACATTCAAAGAATCTAAGACTGGATGGAAGGCTCCAGGTAAATGCCTTACAGAGAATTTGTAAAGAGAAAGTGAACTATGCAATATATGATGGAGTTAAGTCACTTAAAGCGACTAAAAGCTGAATTCAAGAGATGACTCAGTGGAAACAATTGTCCAAACATGTTTGAGGAACTGAGTTTTAATGATCAGAAATCACACAAATCTTGTGATGTAGCCTCTGCTTGTCTCCCCAATGCTCCTTCTATAGATGGGTGTGGTAACAGAATTCTTTGAAGCTTGGGTCTGGTATGCACAAGGATGAACAAGAAAAAAGAGACCCCATTTCAAACAAAGTACATAGCAATGCTCAAGACCTGATGTTGTCTTCTCACTTCCACAGTCAATCCTTGGTACAAGCATGCCCACATTTTCACATAGTGTTGTGACATTTTGCTTGTGCTCCAACAAATAAAGCTTGCCTGGAGATCAGAGTGAGGAACTAGCCACTAGAGGCCAGGTAGTGGTGGCACACACCTTTAATCCCAGCACTCGGATCTTATGCCTTTGATCCCAGTACTTGGGAGATGCACACCTATAATCCCAACACTTGGGAGGAAATAGGAAGTGATATGCCTGGGTGGAGAGAGGAAGTGATAAGGCAAGGTGGAGACAGAAGGTTGGCCCTTTCAGTCTGAGGATTCCTAGAGGTAAGAAGTCTTTGTAGTGGCTAGCTGATCTGCTTCTCTGATCTTGCAGCTTTTGCTGGGATATCTCACTCTGGGTTTTTATTATTAAGGCCAAATAGAAATTATACTACACCTGATGTCCATCTTTTGGGGCATGAATTCATAAAAAAGCCACTTGCTTCTGACTTTGCAGGCACCAGTACAGTCTGGAGCTGCAGGTGCCTGGAGTCACTACTCCACTGGCTAGGTTTTTCTTTCTTTTTGGATTTTTCTGTTATAGCCTCTCTGCAGCAAATTACACACACAGGTATTTGAGCTCCAAATGCCACAGCAGTTAGTTGCTTTTGCATGTCCCCCTCATGTAGATGGCTCGCTCTTTGGCTTCTTTTCTCCTGGTGGGTTGGGCTCTCGCTGGACCCCTTCCTTGGGCTGCGGCCACACTTGAAAAGTGCTTGTGGGCTTCTACTGTTCTATTTAGAAGCAGTCAGCCTCTCATCATCTTGTTATCATTGGCAGATTTGGTGAGACAATTGGGAATTTTTTTTTTATAATTTAATTTAATTTTACATATCAGCCACAGATTCCCTTGTTCTCCCCCTCCCATGACCAATCCCCCCTCCAACCTCCCCCCCAGCCCATCCCCCATTCCCATCTCCTCCAGGGCAAAGACTCTCCTGAGGATTGAGTTCAACCTGGTAGATTCAGTCCAGGCAGGTCCAGTCCCCTCCTCCCAGGCTGAGCCAAGTGTCCCTGTATAAGCCCCAGGTTCCAAACAGCCAACTCATGCACAGAGTACAGGACCCGGTCCCACTGCCTGGGTGCCTCCCAAACAGATCAAGCTAATCAACTGTCTCACTTATCCAGAGGGCCTGATCCAGTTGGGGGCTCCTCTGCTATTGGTTCATAGTTCATGTGTTTCCATTCGTTTGGCTATTTGTCCCTGTGCTTTATCCAACCTTGGTCTCAACAATTCTCGCTCATACAACCCCCCCCCCTTTCTTGCCAATTGGACTCCGGGAGTTCCACCTTGGGCTTGGCCATGGATTTCTGCATCCAGTTTGCTCAGTCATTGGATGGGGTTTCTAGCATGACAATTAGGGTGTTTGGCCATCCTATCACCAGAGTAGGTCAGTTCCGGCTGTCTCACGACCATTGCCAGTAGTCTATTGTGGGGGTATCTTTGTGGATTTCTGTGGGCCTCTCTAGCACTTTGCTTCTTCCTATTCTCATGTGGTCTTCATTTATCATGGTCTTTTTTTTTATTTATTTTTTATTTTTTTTATTTTACAATACTATTCAGTTCTACATAATAGCCACAGATTCCCTTGTTCTCTCCCTTCCTGCCCCCTCCCCTTCCCCCCACCCCAACCCCCATTCCCACCTCCTCCAGATCAAGGTCTCCCCCAAGGACTGGGATCGACCTGATAGACTCAGTCCAGGCAGGTCCAGTCCCCTCCTCCCAGACTGAGCCAAGCGTCCCTGCATAAGTCCCAGGTTTCAAACAGCTAACTCATGCAACCAGCCCAGGACCTGGTACCACTGCCTAGATGCCTCCCAAACAGATCAAGCCAATTGACTGTCTCACCTATTCAGAGGGCCTGATCCAGTTGGGGGCCCCTCAGCCTTTGGTTCATAGTTCATATGTTTCCATTCATTTGGTTATTTGTCGCTGTGCTTTATCCAACCTTGGTTTCAACAATTCTCTCTCATATAAACCCTCCTCTTTCTCACGAATTAGACTCCCAGCGCTCCACCAGGGGCCTAGCCGTGGATGTCTGCATCCAGATTCCTCAGTCCTTGGATGGGGTTTCTGGCACAACTATTAGGGTGTTTGGCCATCCCATCACCAGAATAGGTCAGTCCCGGCTGTCTCTCCACCATTGCCAGCAGTCTTTTGTGGGGGTATCTTTGTGGATTTCTGTGGGCCTCTTTAGCTTTTTGTTTCTTCCTTTTCTCATGTGGTCTTCATTTACCATGGTCTCCTATTCCTTGTTCTCCCTCTCTTTTCTTGATCCAGCTAGGATCTCCCGCTCTCTTTCCCTCGACCCTCGCCCTTCATTGCTCCCACTCATGTCCAGGCTGTTCATGTAGATCTCATCCATTTCTCCGTGTCTTTCTTGGGGTCCCGTTTTCCAGGTAGCCTCACTGGTGATGTGAGTAGCAGTCTAGTCATCCTTGTTCCACATCTAGCATCTTCCTATGAGTGAGTACATACCATATTTGTCTTTCTGAGTCTGGGTTACCTCACTCAGGATGATTTTTTCTAGATCCATCCATTTGTCTGTAAACCTCATGATGTCATTGTTTTTCTCTGCTGAGTAGTATTCCATTGTGTATATGTGCCACAATTTATTTATCCATTCTTCTGTTGAAGGGCATCTAGGTTGTTTCCAGGTTTTGGCTATTACAAACAATGCTGATATGAACATAGCTGAGCAAGTGCTCTTGTGGTATGATTGAACATTCCTTGGGTATATGCCCAAGAGTGGTATAGCTGGATCTTGGGGGAGATTGATTCCCAATTCTCTAAGAAAGCACCATATTGATTTCCAAAGTGATTTTACAAACTTGCATTCTCACCAGCAGTGGAGGAGAGTTCCCCTAGCTCCACATCCTCTCCAGCATAAGGTGTCCTCAGTGTTTTTGATCTTAGCCATTCTGACAGGCATAAGGTAGTATCTCAGAGTTGTTTTGATTTGCATTTCCTTGATAATTAGGGATGTTGAGCAATTTCTTAAATGTCTTTCAGCCATTTGAGTTTCCTCTGTTGAGAATTCTGTTTAGTTCTATAGCTCATTTCTTAATTGGACTGTTGGGCATTTTGATATCTAATTTCTTGAGTTCCTTATATATTCTTGATATCAGTCCTCTGTCAGATGTGGGATTGGGAAACATCTTTTCCCATTCTGTAGGCTGTTGCTTTGCCTTGTTGACCATGTCCTTCACTCTACAAATACTTCTCAGTTTCAAGAGGTCCCATTGATTGATTGTCTCAGTGTCTGTGCTACTGGTGTTATATTTAGGAAGTGATCGCCTATGCCAATGCATTCAAGACTACTTCCTACTTTCTCTTCTAGCAGGTTCAGAGTAGCTGGATTTATGTTGAGGTGCTTGATCCACTTGGACCTAAGTTTTGTGCATGGTGACAGATATGGATCTATTTGCAGCCTTCTACACATTGATATCCAGCTATGCCAGCACCATTTGTTGTTTTTCCATTGTACACTTTTGGCTTCATTGTCAAGAATTATATGTTCATAGGTGTGCGGAATAATGTCATTGGTCCACATGTCGGTTTTTATGCCAATACCAAGCTGTTTTTATTACTGTAGCTCTATAGTAGAGCTTGAAGTCAGGGATTGTGATGCCTCCAGAGGTTGTTTTATTATACAGGATTTTTTTGGCTATCCTGTTTTTTTGTTTTTCCATATGAAATTGAGTATTATTCTTTCCAGGTCTGTGAAGAGTTGTATTGGTATTTTGATGGAGATTGCATTGAATCTGTAGATTGCTTTTGGTAAGATTGCCATTTTTACTATGTTAATCCTTCCTATCCATGAGCATGGGAGATCTTTTTATTTTCTGACATCTTCAATTTTTTTTTTCAAGAATTAAAGTTCTTGTCATATAGGTCCTTCAGTTGCTAGGTTAGCGTTGATACATAAAATGAATATAAAATCTCTTAATAAAACGAAATAAAAATGAAATTATCAAACAGTGAAAAGTTTTATTTAAAGACCCTTCACAGAGAGACAGATCACAAAGATACCATGAACATCACAGATCATTAGTCCTTCAAGCAAATAGATGGAAAGGATAGATTCTTTGAATATCAATTATAGAAATGCTTCACTTTATGATTGCATACATGGAGACTGAGAGAAAATGCAAGGCTCTGGAAAGCTATAATTAATGAAATAATTTTTAAAAATTTGCTTTATTTTTGTATATTTTGTGATTTTTTTCATTTGCCACTACTTGTATGTGTAGGTATACTGGCATAGGAGAGGAGAAGGTGTCAGTTCCCTTGAATCTTAAGTAACAGCATGTCATGAGTCACTTGGTGTAGTTGCAGGGAAACAAATTTCACTCCTCTGAAAACTTACCAACTGCCATTGAGCAGTGGACCATCTCTCCAAACCTAATGACATCATTTTAAACAGAAAGTCATAAAAGCAACATTTTTTGTAGAGTGAAAACTATAAATTAGCAGAAAAAAACTAAACAAAATTATAAATGAAGTAAATAGGGCTCTATAAAGAAATGGTTGGGTTACATAATGGATCAATGGTAAAAGTACTTATTTTAAGGCCTGATGACAAGATCTCAGATTCTATTACCCATAAAAATTAGTGGAAACAATTGACTCCACAGAGTTTTCTTCTTGTCATCCCCAATGCTCTGTGATATGTGTGTGCCCACACCAACACCCATGCACACATATACACCAGATAATAATAAATATTTTTAAAAGAAAAAGAGAAAGATTATAACAGTCTGATGGCAAGGTAGCAGACAGGATAATCCAACAGGAACAAAGATATAATGATAAAAAATAGAATTTCCATCACTCTTTGAAAGAATAAATCTAAGGTTTATAGACATATAAAACATTTAAGATTATTTCTCATAGTTAGGAAAAGGGATTTTGTGTTGCTTTGTTTCTAATGCCAATTAGACACAATTTAATCTACCTTGGAAGAGAGTTTTAATGAAGAATCATCTAGATAATGTTGGTCTGTTTGCATGTTTTAGAAAGATTGTCCTGATTATTAATTGATAGTATAAAAGAATGAAATATATTGTGGGCAGCACCATTCCCTACTCAGTTGGGGTCCATAAATTTGTAAGGGAAGAGATAGTGAGCTGAGTAAAAAAAAGAAGGTGTACTTAATTTATTCTCTTTCTGATCTTGACTATAAATGTAATTCATTAATTTCCTGCCAAGTCTTCTTTTTAGTAAAAAACTGTAACATGGAATTGTCAACAAAATCAATCCATTTTCTCTCTAATATTATTTTGTTAGAACCAATGCCAATTCATATACAAAAAGAATTTAGGATACCACATAGACAAGACCAGAAAAGAACCTCCCTCATTATATTATAATTAAAACAAAGAAAGTACACTGAAATTGGCAAGACAGAATCACTGAATCAAACGTAAAAGAAGGCATGTCAGAATAAGAGATTTGTCAAAAGAGAGTTTAAGAGGCAGGAGGTACTGGAAATCAGTGTTTCAAGTTCTAAAAAGACAACCACTGCCAACCCAGACTACTATATCCAGCAAATCTGCTTGTCATAACTGAAGGAGAAATGAAAACTTCATGCTAAAAATATGTTAAATGAATTTATGACCACCAAACCTGCTTTATGCTTTATACTTGTAGTAGTATTTTAGACTGAAGAGCAAAATAAATGTATCCATTAGCCCACAAAGGCATAAGTTATCTTCATCAGTCAACTTAACACAATCTAGAATGATATGATAGAAATTCAGTTGAGAGATTGCCATATCATATTGGCTTGTGTTCCTTTGTTTGAGTAATTTTCTTTATTGATGATTGGTATAGTAGATCCACCATAGGTGGGTGGGAAAAGACTCTGTGAAAAATATAACTGAGCATGAGACTCTAAATGAGTTATCTAGCAGATTTTTAAGATGGTTTCTGCTTTAGTAAGTTATCAAGGAACTGCTCTGACTTTTCCCATAGGTAGATTGTGATGTGAAAGTGTAAGGCAGATAAACATTTTTTTTTCAGCTAAGTTGCTTCTTGAAAGAAAATTTTGTCCCACAACTATATAACAATCTAGAACAATAGTTAAACAGGAAACAGCTTGAGCTTGGCAAAATCATCAAAAGGATGGCAATCCATAGTCACCCTTTTATTGTAACTGTATATTAATGGTGTCAATAGCCTAATAAAAAGACACTGACTAGTAGATTAGATCAAGAAGTAGGAAGTATATATTTGTTTCAATTCATCCTAAAAGACAGATTTTACCTTAAAAGGACGTATTGAAGAGAGCCATTTTGGGCAAATGAAGCTAGAAAGTAAGCAAGTGTTGCTGTTCTAAATTGAACTAAATAGACTTAAAAGCAAATCTAGTGAGAAATAATAAATGACATTTTGTGCATAAATAAATTTATATACACAAACATACATGGAATATATCTTTGTATTATGCATATTATGTTTATGTGTATATAGACATAGATTTATATATACATACATATACACATGTATACATACACATAAACACACACATATACACATGTATACATATACACACATAAACACATGTATACATATACACACATAAACACAAACACATTACACACACACACACACACACACACACACACACACACACACACACACACTTGAATGACTTTCAGACTGCAGTCCAGCTAATCCATCAATGGCTGAACGTGAAGGGAAAGTGCAAGAACCCAGTAATTGCTCAGTTGGTAATGCTAGATGTTTCAGCTGGTCTCTAGTGTATGCTGTAAACCTGAAGAAGTAGGCTCTAATGCCAATGAAGGAGTGGACTTGGTAGTAAGGAAAGCACAAGCAGACAAAGGGCAAAAGCTTACTTCTTTTATGTCCTTATATAAGATTCCTGAAAAACTTGTGGCTCAGATGAAAGGTATGTTTTCCTACCTCAAGATCTTGATTAAACACACATATTTTTCCCAGCTGTAAGATCTGGATTAAAATTCTGTGTCTTAAAAAAATTGTGTCTTGCTAATCCAAAGATACATATTAGAAGAGGCTTTTCCTACTTCAAATTAAGCAAAAAAAAAAAATTCCTCATAGGTGTGCCCTCAATTTTTGGGTTTTAGTTAGAGGTAGTTAAATTGACAACTAAAAATAGCCATCATACCAAATATGGTATGAAAGTGGAGGGAAGTAATATGAGTTTCAGGAGTCTTATGAGTACATGGGTTGGGAAGATGATGAATAGAATTAACCAAAAACAAGACTATATGAAAAGGCCTCATGGAAACTCACTAGTGTGAAGCTCATAAAAATTTTAAGAGTTTATGTTGAGGAACTGTGCACAGGTGGACAGCACTACTCCTAGAAGTTATAAGTTAGTAAATGATCACATTGCAAAGGATGGAATACTTCCCTAGGAATTGTTGCCTGGAAAATGCATGAGTATCCAAATAGTATAGAAAGTTTTTCCTGTTGTAGGATGCCCTAAAAACTAGTTGGTAAGATTCTATTACCAAAGGCATCATCAAATTTTTGTCACAAATCATAAAACATGCAATCTGGGACTGGACTGGGATATGCCTTTTTGCTGAATACCCCTTATAGCGTCTAGTTAAAATGTCCTGCCTAACCCTATTCTGCCTCATCCTTGGCCAAACAGTTTTATTTATCAACCAATCAGAGCAACACATTTTCACAGCATACAAAAAGGCATTCCCCCATCACTTCCCCTTTTTTATAAACAAAAGGAAGGTTTTAACTTTAACCTCGTAAAATTACATATACCAAGCAAGAATTACAGTTATAATATCTAGTCTATTTGTATTTTATAAAATTAAAGAAAATATTTTATCTATCCTATATTTGTAAGTCTAAAATATCATATCTAATTTATCTTTTATCATAACCAAGGAAAACCATAATTATAATTATCTAGTCTTCAACTACATCAAAGACCTCAGAAGAATATAATATTACCTAAGTATACAGGAAGAGCATTGTAAGCAACTTCCAAAAATATAGAATGACAGAGACAGCTGCCTGCCTGGATAGTTATCCAAAGTTCCTCTGTAACATAGGGGCATCCATCCATCTTCAGCCTACAGGCCTAGAGTCTCTCAGTCACTTTTCTCTGTGTCTTGTAGAATGTCTGGCAGTTTCCTCAGTGAAGCAGGAACCTGAAGGACCATCTCACCTTGCAAAGTTCAGTGGTCACCTTCCCATGGGTCCTGCATGTCCAGTTGATACAACATTTTGTCAAGTAGTCTAGGCAAGTGCCGTTTCTTGCTGAAATGGCTATTTTTTGCCAACAAAAAGATAAACTCCATATGGAGTGTCTTCAATGTCAATCTTTCTCTTTTAAGTAAATTGATGCTGCCAGGAGCAGATGTGTCTCACTGTTCAGGAAAGTCTAAGTTTTTAAAACATTTTAAATGCCATATTCTGTAGGTCTTTGAAGTATTTGAAGATTACCCACCTAATTCTATTACAGTCTAAATGAGTTACATAAACATAATACCTTAAATGAGAGTAGAAATATAGTATAACAAAATCAACTCTAAATTTGTATCAATAAACTAAAACCCATAGCAATATAAAACATTTTTAAACAAGATTTTCTTTAAAAGTAGGTTCATTAATCTACCCTTTCATCCTATCATATCTATACTGTCCCCCTTTCTTCTTTAGAAAGAGATTGCATTTATAATCAACCTGTTTTAAATAAAAATATTGGTTTTCCTCTGTCCCACACCAGAGGACTCTTCTGATATGGGACAGAAGACTCTCTCAACCTTTTCTTTTAGCAATATGCTTGGGTTTAGAGAAGGAGTGAGCCAATTCCATCTCAAAAGCCAGCTTTGTTTATATGGGAATTTGGGCTTAGCTTCTCATACTACTTCCTGCTGGATGTACTCTTATGGGGACACAAAGAAAATTTTAGGATTATGGAGTAGTTTGTGAGGCTGTACTCTCTGAGCCAGTTGCCTTGAAGCTGTTTATGGATGTTGGATGATCTGGGCCATGGTGTCACTGGAGATCTTTCAGGGGGTCTTGGATGGTTAAACCATATTACCCTGGAAGCAATACACAGGTTCTCATCTTCTGTGGAAACAGAAACAGAACCTCTTTTCCAAACCAATGTATCCTTAGACATAGATTTTGAAATCAAGATATCTATAACATTATCAGTATCTATGTTGATTTAACTCAATAGCTTTTACAATCAAATGTCTTTCTGCAGTTAAAAATCCCAATGACAACACAATCCAGTTTTTCTGTGTAATATCCATCTTTATGTGGCTTATTTTTATATTACCTTTACTGTCTTTTTAAAAACTTTATTTTTTAAAACTATTTCTTTATATAACTGTTTATATTCCTTTTCCTCTCTCTTCCAAGCCTGTGTACATTTTTTACACATACTGTAAACTATTTAGAGGTTTATTTAATCTGAATATGACTTATTGTGAATTTATTGCTTTAAACTGCAGAATTACTAGGCCTGAGATGGCAGCTTTGGCTGCTGGTTCCACCCACCTCAACTTCCCAACCTAGCAGAACATATGTATACATCCAGCAGGAAGTATGGGAACCAGGCTGTCTGCTGACTCTGGGAGGCAGTGGGTCTATGCTTCCATCTAGCATCTTGTAGCCCCAAAACCTTTTTCTTTCTTTCTTTCTTTCTTTCTTTCTTTCTTTCTTTCTTTCTTTCTTTCTTTCTTTCTTTCTTTCTTTCTCTCTCTCTCTCTCTCTCTCTCTCTCTCTCTCTCTCTCTCTCTCTCTCTTTCCTTCCTCCCTCCCTCCCTCCTCTCTCTCTCTCTCTCTCTCTCTCTCTCTCTCTCTCTCTCTCTCTCTCTCTCTCTCTTTCTTTTTTGTTTGTATTAGCAAAGGCTAAATCCACCATGCAGTGCAATGTGTGGCTTGGAGACATCTCATTCCCACCATGCTGCAGGTCAAGCCCACACACCACAAACTTTCCATAGAGTAGCTCAAGGCCACAGGCTATGGCTGGCCTGAGAGAGACAACTAGGAAGCTGCTCTTGGCTCCATTTTTAAAGCTTTCTTAGGTTTTAGGTGGAAACTCTCATCCCACGTCTTGGCACCGTTTGTAATTGAAGGTTTTCCTGTGCCCACCTGGCTCCTGTGTTTTCATGGCCCTGCAACTGTTCAGACCCAAATGAACACACAGAGGTATATATTAATTATGAATTGTATGGCCTATTGTCTCAGGCTTCTCACTAGCTAGATCTTACATCTTAAATTAACCTATTTCTATAAATCTATACTTTGCCACATGGCATGTGGCTTACTGGTATCTTTACATCGTGCTTCTCAAGGCAGCAGCTGGCAGTGTCTCCTTTCTCCTTCCTCATCTCTAGTTAGAATTCCCACCTAACCCTATTCTGCCTCACCATTGACCAAACAGCTTTATTTATCAATCAATCAGAGCAGTATATTTTCACTGCATACAAAAAGAAATTTCCCCATCAGATTTATAGTATTTACAAAGATGCATCTTGACAAAATGTTGGCTGGTCAGGCTAATATATGAGAAGCCAATGGAAAAAAGTAAGAAAATCCACAGATGAGAAGCATGGTAAGAAGAAAACCGCATATGTTATTTTTTATTGTTGTGATAAAACACCAGGAATTTAAGAAAAATATCTTATTTTTGACTTACAGTTCTAGAGGGGTAAGAATCAATGATGGAGAAAGGAGCAGTTGGAAGAAGTGACAGGCAGAGCTATAGGAACAGGAAGCTGAGAGTTCATGTTCTAACACAAGTAGGAAGCAGAAAGTGGAACCTGGAAGTGGTATAAGGGTTTAACACCTCAAAGTACACCTTCAATGATGTGCTTTATCCAACAAGGCTGTATGTACCTCACAAACCTTATGAAGTACAAAACTTCTCACCAACTGAGAAATTAAGGTTCAAGTGCCAGAGTCTATGTGGGTGAATTTTTCATTTAAATAACCACAAATGTTAACATTAGGACTGGAAAAACCATAAACTCCAAATGGTGCTAGGATGATACGTTATGGGGCAAGCTATGGCTGTGCCCTATTCTGTGGTGCTTCATGAAATATGGGACACTTGATGATCCTTGATGATCAGGTTCAAAATGTTTGGGCCACATATTGATTGAATGTAGAGGAATAAGATGGAGCCAAGTGAGGACTATAGAAGATATCAAAGGTCTATGGAAGTAGCCAAGTTAGATAACATGTAGTTCTGAGCCCCACTATCAAATAAGCAGAGGACTGTAGTAGATGTTTGTAGTACTAGAATTCAGGAGGTGGATGAAGGGGAAGCCAAGGTCCAATGTCATCTCTGGCTATATAGTGAGTTCAAAGCCAGTTCATGTTACATTTCACCTTGTCTTTTAAAATGTCTCTGCATTTATCCCAACTCCTGTATTTCACAGGACACTCACCATTTCCCTTGATGAAACATTCAAAATAAGTCCCCAGTGACTCCACATTCTTAGCATTGTTGAATTTACTCCAGAAAAAAAAAAACCAGATACAAGAACATCTCTGGATGTTCTTCTGATGAGATAGATCACCTTAAATAAAAAATACAAATGAATTTCAATACAGTCATTTCTCAACTTTTAACTTGTTCAACTGACATGAAATGCCAACCAGACATACATGTGATATATTTTTAACAAATGTTATTTTTATTTGGACAAGAAAGATACATAAGTGCAAATTATTTACAGTCAGAATCCCCTTTCAGACTCTCATTCTTTGCAAAAAACACACCGAACCGATTGAGATCACCAGTACTGTAAAAAAAAAAAAGTAGTACTGGTATAAAAACCGACATACAGAACAATGGAATCGAATTGAAGACCCTGACATTAATCCATGCATATATGAACACCTGGTTTTTGACAAAGGAGCCAAAACTATACAATGGAAAAAAGAAAGTATCTTCAACAAATGGTGCTGGCATAACTGGATGTCAATATATAAAAGATTAGAAATAGATCCATATCTGTCACCATGCACAAAACTCAAGTCCAAGTGGATTAAAGACCTGAACATAAATCCAGTTACACTAAACTTAATAGAAAAGAAAGTAGGAAGCACTCTTGAACGCATTGGTACCGGAGACCATTTCCTAAATATAACACCAACAGCACAGACCCTGAGCACAACAATTAATAAATGGGACCCCTCAAAATTGAGAAGCTTTTGCAGGGCAAAAGACACAGTCAATAAGACAAAAAGACAGCCATCAGAATGGGAAAAGTTCTTCACCAACCCCACATCTGACAGAGGATTGATCTCCACAGTATATAAAGAACTCAAGAAACTAGACATCAAAATACTAAACAGTCCAATTAAAAAATGGGCTAAAGAGCTCAACAGAGAATTCACAAAACAAGAATCAAATGGCAGAAAGACATTTAAAGAAATGCTCAACATCCTTAATCATCAGAGAAATGCAAATCAAAATGACTCTGAGATACCACCTTACACCTGTCAGAATGGCTACAATCAAAAACACCAAGGACAGTCAATGTTGGAGAGGATGTAGAGCAAAGGGAACACTCCTCCACTGTTGGTGGGAATGTAAGCTTGTACAACCACTGTGGAAATCAGTATGGCGGTTTCTCAGAAAATTAGGAATTGAACTACCTCAAGACCCAGCCATATACCCAAGGAATGCTGATTCATACCATAAAGATACATGCTCAGCTATTTTCATAGCAGCACTATTTGTAATAGCCAGAACCTGGAAACAACCTAGATGCCTGTCAATGGAAGAATGGATGAAAAAAATGTGGTACATATACACATTGGAGTACTACTCAGCAGAGAAAAACAATGAAAGCATGAAATTTGCAGGCAAATGGATGGAACTAGAAAAAATCATCCTGAGTGAGGTAATCCAAACCCAGAAAGACAGTCATGGTATGTACTCACTCATAAGTTGATTCTAGATATAAAATAAAGAACAATCAGACCGCAACCCATAGAACCATAGAGGCTATATATATAGCATGGCGGTCCCTAGGACGACTGTGGCTTATAATAAATTTTGGTTTTACTCAATTACTGAGCAAGCCTCAATGAAACATTTCACTACTAAGATAAGAATACATACTCTATCAAGATGATAATAGAAAATGTATTTTAAACAATGAAAAATAAATAAAAATAGAAAAATTTGAAATATGAAACAAACATTTTATTTTTTTTTATTTTTTTATTTTTTATTTTTATTTATTTTTTTAGTAAATTTATTTTACAACATCATTCAGTTCAACATAATAGCCACAGATTCCCCTGTACTCCCACTCTCGCCCCCCTTCCCCCCACAGCATCCCCCATTCCCACCTCCTCCAGATCAAGGTCTCCCCCGAGGACCTGGATCGACCTGGTAGACTCAGTCCAGCCAGGTCCAGTCTCCCCCTCCCAGACCGAGCCAAGCGTCCCTGCATAGGTCCCAGGATTCAAACAGCCAACTCATGCAATGAGCCCAGGACCCGGCACCAACACACAGCTGCCTCCCAAACAGCTCAAGCCAAATGACTGTCTCACCCATTCAGGGGGCCTGATCCAGTTGGGGGCCCCTCAGCCTTTGGTTCATAGATCCTGTGCTTCCATTCATTTGGGTATTTGTCCCTGTGCTTTATCCAACCTTGGCTTCAACAATTCTTGCTCATATAAACCCTCTTCTTCCTCACTAATTAGACTCCCAGTGCTCCACCAGGGGCTCAGCAGTGGATGTCTGCATCCAAATTCCTCAGACCTTCCTTGGATGGGGTTTATGGCACAACTAACAGGGTGTCTGGCCATCCCATCACCAGAGTGGGTCAGTTCCTGCTGTCTCTCGACCATTGCCAGCAGTCTTTTGTGAGGGTATCTTTGTGGATCTCCGTGGGCCTCCCTAGCTCTCTGCTTCCTCCCCTTCTCACCTTCTCATGTGGTCTTCATTTACCATGGTCTCCTATTCCTTGTTCTCCCTCTCTTTTCTTGATCCAGGTAGGATCTCCCACTCTCTTTCCCTCGACTGTCGCCCTTCATTGTTCCCACTCATGACCAGGCTGTTCATGTAGATCTCATCCATTTCTCCGTGTCTTTTTTGGGGTCCCGTTTTCCAGGTAGCCTCACTGGTGATGTGAGTAGCAGTCCAGTCATCCTTGTTTCACATCTATCATCTTTCTATGAGTGAGTACATACCATATTTGTCTTTCTGAGTCTGGGTTACCTCACTCAGGATGATTTTTTTTTTCTAGATCCATCCATTTGCCTACCAAACTCATGATGTCATTGTTTTTCTCTGCTGAGTAGTATTCCATTGTGTATATGTGCCACAATTTATTTATCCATTCTTCAGTTGAAGGGCATCTAGGTTGTTTCCAGGTTTTGGCTATTACAAACAATGCTGATATGAACATAGCTGAGCAAGTGCTCTTGTGGTATGATTGAGCATTTCTTGGGTACATGACCAAAAGTGGTATAGCTGGATCTTGGGGGAGATTGATTCCCAATTTTCTAAGAAAGCGCCATATTGATTTCCAAAGTGGTTGTACAAGCTTGCATTCCCACCAGCAGTTGGAGGAGAGTTCCCCTAGTTCCACAACCTCTCCAGCATAAAGTGTCTTCAGTGTTTTTGATCTTAGCCACTCTGACAGGCGTAAGGTGGTATCTCAGAGTTGTTTTGATTTGCATTTCCCTGATGATTAGGGATGTTGAACAATTCCTTAAATGTCTTTCAGCCATTTGGGTTTCCTCTGTTGAGAATTCTCTGTTTAGTTCTAAAGCCCATTTCTCAATTGGACTGTAGGTTGTTTTGATGTCTAAATTCTTGAGTTCCTTATATATTCTGGATATCAGTCCTCTGTCACCTGTGGGGTTGGTGAAGTTCTTTTCCCATTCTGTAGGCTGTCGCTTTGCCTTGTTGACCGTATCCTTTGCTCTACAAAAGCTTCTCAGTTTCAAGAGGTCCCATTGATTGATTGTTTGTCTCAGTGTCTGTGCTACTGGTGTTATATTTAGGAAGTGGTCTACAATGCCAATGCGTTCAAGACTGCTTCCTACTTTCTCTTCTAGCAGGTTTTGAGTAGCTCGATTTATGTTGAGGTCTTTGATCCACTTGGACTTAAGTTTTGTGCACGGTGACAGATATGGATCTATTTGCAGCCTTCTACACGTTGATATCCAGTTATGCCAGCACCATTTGTTGAAGATGCTTTCTTTTTTCCATTGTACACTTTTGGCTTCTTTGTCAAAAATTATATGTCCATAGGTGTGTGGGTTAATGTCAGGGTCTTCAATTCGATTCCATTGGTCCACATGTCAGTTTTTATGCCAATACCAAGCTGTTTTTATTACTGTAGCTCTATAGTAGAGCTTGAAGTCAGGGATTGTGATGACTCCAGAACTTGTTTTATTGTACAGGTTTCTTTTAGCTATCCTGGGTTTTTTGTTTTTCCATATGAAGTTGAGTATTATTCTTTCCAGGTCTGTGAAGAATTGTGTTGGTATTTTGATGGGGATTGCATTGAATCTGTAGATTGCTTTTGGTAAGATTGCCATTTTTACTATGTTAACTCTGCCTATCCATGAGCATGGGAGATATTTCCATTTTCTGACATCTTCTTCAATTTCTTTTTTTCAGGGACTTAAAGTTCTTGTCATATAGCTCCTTCCCTTGCTTGGTTAGTGTTACCCCAAGGTATTTTATGTCATTTTTGGCTATTGTAAAGGGTGATGTATCTATAATTGTCTTCTCAGCCTCTTTGTCCATTGTATATAGGAGGTCTACTGATTTTTTTGAGTTGATCTTGTATCCTGCTATGTTGCTGAAGGTGTTTATAAGCTTTATCAATTCCTGGGTGGAATCTTTGGGGTCACTCAAGTATACTATCATGTCATCTGCAAATAGGGAAAGCTTGACTTCTTCCTTTCCAATTTGTATCCCCTTAATCTCCTTATGTTGTCTTATTGCTCTGGCTAGAACTTCAAGTACTATATTGAATAAGTATGGGGAGAGTGGACAGCCTTGCCTCGTTCCTGATTTGAGTGGAATTGCTTTGAGTTTCTCTCCATTTAATTTGATGTTGGCTGTTGGTTTGCTATATATTGCCTTTATTATGTTTAGGTATGTTCCCTGTATTCCTGATCACTCCAAGACTTTTATCATGAAGGAGTGTTGGATTTTGTCAAATGCCTTTTCTGCATCTAGTGAGATGATCATGTGGTTTTTTTCTTTGAGTTTGTTTATATGGTGTATTACATTGATGGACTTTCGTATGTTGTACCACCCTTGCATCTCTGGGATGAAGCCTACTTGATCATGGTGGATAATAAACAAACATTTTATTAAAATTAAAAAAATGGGAGAACTAAGGACTCATCATTCCTCTCCACACTCTATTCTTTCCCTTGTTTTATATATTTTAAACTTTTTATCAGTGGATTCTGCTGGAGGATCCAATGCAGATAAGCACTGGAGGGCTCCTGTTGCAAATCACCCTCTGGAGTGATGGAAGGCTCTTTCTACTAGCATGTGGAGGAGACCCAATCTAGTGTTGGTGTGGCCCCGGAGTTTGGTTTATGTCTTTCCTCAGGACAATGAGGTTCCTCTTTGGATTCCTGAGCACTGAACGCACCCTGTGGCTGCTGCTGAAGCCCAACATGACAGATACCTAATGGGTCTTCATGAAAAAATCTACCCTTCTGATGCCAATGGAGATTGAGAGCCCAATATGGCCAGCTTTGGCAAGCATTAATGTAAGCCTAGGAACTGTAGCCATGAGATTGGATTCTCCAGAAGAGCTGCCAGCCAAAGTCATGCTGGGGTCAAGAAAAACGGGCCTTGGCGGTTCGTGTTCCTGGAGTTGCATCCATGCCAGTGGATGTCCACACAATCCAGAAGAGAATTTGACATTGCTGCTGCCGCTGCCGCTGTTGCTGTTATAACAATGGTTCACACCGCTGCTACTGTTTCTGGGATTACCATTTCATAATTGCTTACTACAGCTAACACAGTGGAGACCCTGGCAACAAAGGTAGCTACCACAGTTAGTTAATCTTTCATTCTACTGAACATGATAAATTTAACTCAGTAGTTATATACATCTCGATTGGCTTTGAAAATTTTAAATTTATAAACTCAAGTTCCAGTTGCTTTTGGGATACTATCTTACAAGGACTCCAATGTACAGTATGGCTCGATAAGGTAGGGAATGGCTCAGTTGCCTTTAGCCTACTGTCTATGGGTGAGATAGGACCTTTGTTGGTCTTTTCTGTATCGAACACACAGATTGTAAGCCCAGTGCCACTTTGAGATCTTTGGCAGCAATTAACTATGCAGCTCACACAAGAGTGAGCCTGTATGATAATGAGCATTCAGAGATGGGTAATACCTGGGAGGCACTCACCACTCTAAGACAGAGCACCTGTGTGGCCTGGGCAGGTGTCTACATGACGGGTAAGGTGACCTGCTGACATCCCACGCAACCCAAGTCAGAAGCTCATTTTTTAGTAAAAGGGGGACCTGCAGGGCCCTGGCCCCTGTTTTGGGTAACTGTTGCCTTGCTTGTGGACCTTGACCTTGATATCCTCCCAATGCTAATTCCCTGCCAGGTTCCACCCTCCTGAATGCTTAAGGGAAGTTCCTTGTCTGTGTATCCTGAAATGGGCATTAACAGCTTAGATGCAAGATTGTAAAACATCAGTAGTGAACTTCTGCCATCTGGGGTCCTCCCATTGTGCTGTAAGCCTGTATTTAAGATCTCCTACCTTCTTCAATAAATGACATTTGACATTTAAAATTATATATATATATATATATATATATGTATATATATATATATATATATTTGAATGAATACTGAGAATGTAATCTATGAATACCACAAATGTGATTAATATCATGAGTGTAATTTAAAAAATAAATAAATAAATAAATAAATAAATAAATAAAGATGCAACAAATAATGAAAATCACCAACTTCAGACAAAATTTCCTTATGAACATAGATTCAGAAATTCTCTATACTACACTTGCAAACTAAATCTAAGAACTCATCAAAATATCATCAATGATGACCAAGCAGATTTCATGTCAGAAATGCAAGAATAGTTCAACATACATAAATTGATGAACATAATCTACCATGTAAACAGACTGAAAGGCAAGTGAACTACAAGGATCACTTCATCAGCTGGAGAAGGGCTTTGACAAAATGCAACATTCCTTCATAAATGTCCTAGACAGATTAGGGATATAAAAAGACTTATATCAATATAATAAATTTGATTAACAATAAGCTCACAGCCAACGTCAAGCTATGTAGAAAGACATTGAGATCATTTCCACTAAAATTAGAAGCAAGGCTCTTTCCATATCTATTAAATAAAAGTTCTTGAAATCTTACCTAGAATAATATGACAACTGAAGGAGATCAAGGGGATAAAAATAGGAAAGAAAGATGTCAACGTGTCTTTATGTGCAGATAATATGATTTTATATATAGAAGATCCAAAAATTTCCACCAGGAAACTTTTACATTTGAATAACCCTTTCAGTGAAGTAGAAAGTTAAAAGAGGACATAAAACGCCATAGAATTTCTGTATACAAATTTACTGAGAAATAACTGGGGAAAAAAAAACTTTTCACAATTGCCTCAAAGATATTTTGTGTAACTCTAACCAAGGAAGTGAAATACTTGTGTAATAAAACCTTTAAAATATTGAAGAAGGACAATGGAGAAGATATCAGAAGATAAAAAAGATGTTCCATGCTCATGGATAGATAGGATTACAATAGAGAAAATGACCATCCTACCAAAAGTAATCTACAGGTCCATTGCAATCTCTATCAAAATTTTAGCACAATTCTTCACAGAAAATGAAAGAATAAAATTCATCTTTACAGGGAAAAATAAAAATCTCAGTATAGCTAAAACAATCCAGAATGAGATAAGAACCCTTGAACATTTCACCATTCCAGATATCAAGCTGTAGTATAGAGATCTAGTTATATGAACTTTATTCTGTTGGCATAAAAACAAGACACATTGATCTCACTTACATAATTTCCTGGTGTCTATTCTTCCTGGGAAACTTTGCTTCTTCTTGTTCTAGGGCTTTCAGGTGTGCTGTTAAGTCACTAGTGTGAGATTTCTTCAACTTCTTTATGTGGGCATTTAGTGCTATGAATTTCCCTCTTAGCACTGCTTTAATAGTGTCCCATAAGTTTGGGTATGTGGTGTCTTCATTTTCATTCATCTCTAGGAAGTCTTTAATTTCTTTCTTTATTTATTCCTTAACCCATTGGTGATTCAGTTGAGCATTATTCAGTTTCCATGAGATTATAGGTTTTCTGTAGTTTTTGTTATTGTTGAAATCTAACTTTAAACCATGGTGGTCTGATAGAACACAGGAGGTTATTCCAATTGTTTTGTATCTTTTGAGATTTGCTTTGTGGCTGAGTATGTGGTCGATTTTAGAGAAAGTTCCATGGGGTGCTGAGAAGAAGGTATATTCTTTTTTGTTAGGAATGTTCTGTAGATATCTATTATGTCCATTTGGGTCATGACTTCTGTTAAGTCCTTTATTTCTCTGTTAAGTTTCGATTTGGGAGATCTGTCCAGTGGTGAAAGTGGGGTGTTGAGATCTCCCACTATTAATGTGTGGGGTTTTATATGTGGTTTAAGCTTTAGTAATGTTTCTTTTACATATGTGGGTGCCCTTGTGTTTGGGGCATAAATGTTCAGAATTGAAACTTCATCTTGGTGGATCTTTCCTGTGATGAGTATGTAATGCCCTTCTTCATCACTTTTGATTGATTTTAGTTTTAAATCTATTTTATTGGATATCAGGATGGCTACACCCACTTGTTTGTTAAGACTGTTTGATTGGAAAGTCTTTTCCCAGCCTTTTATTCTTAGGTAGTGCCTGTCTTTGAATTTGAGATGTGTTTCTTGTATGCAATAGAAAGATGGGTCCTGCTTTCGTATCCATTCTGTAAGCCTATGTCTTTTTATAGGTGAATTAAGCCCCTTGATATTAAGGGATATTAATGACCAGTGATTGTTCATCCCTGTTATTTTTGGTGGTAGTGTGTGTGTACTTCTCTTTTTTGGGGTTTATTGCTGTGGCTTTATCTATTGCCTGTGTTTTCAAGGGTGTATCTGACTTTCTTCGGTTGAAATTTTCCTTGTAGTGCTTTTTGTATGGCTGGGTTTGTGGATAAGTATTGTTTAAATCTGGCTTTGTCTTGGAATGTCTTGTTCATTCCGTCTATGATGATTGAAAGTTTTGCTGGGTATATTAGTCTGGGCTGACATCCATGGTCTCTTAGTGTCTGCATTACATCTGTCCAGGTCCTTCTGGCTTTCAAAGTCTCCATTAAGAAATTGGGTGTTATTCTGATGTGTTTGCCTTTATAGGTCACTTGGCCTTTTTCCTTTGCTGCTCTTAATAGTCTTTCTTTATTCTGTACATTTAGTTGTTTAATTATTATGTATCAAGGGGACTTTTTTGGGGGGTCTAGTCTGTTTGGTGTTCTATAGGCTTCTTGTATCTTCATAGGTATTTCCTTCTTTAAGTTGGGGAAGTTTTCTTCTATGATTTTGTTGAATATATTTTCTGTGCCATTGAGTTGGTATTCTTCTCCTTCTTATATCCCTATAATTCGTAGGTTTGGTCTTTTCATGGTGTCCCAAATTTCTTGGACATTTTGGTTCATGACTTTGTTGGCTTTAGTGTTTTCTTTGACTGATGAATCTATTTCTTCTACTTTATCTTCAATGCCAGAGATCCTCTCTTCCATCTCTTGCATTCTGTTGGTTATACTTGCATCTGAAGTTCCCGATCATTTACTCAGATTTTCTATTTCCAGCATTCCCTCTGTTTGTGTCTTCTTCATTGTTTCTATTTCCCTTTTCAGGTCTTGGACTATTTCCTTTATTTGTTTCATTGCTTTTTCATGATTTTCTTTCAGTACTTTATTGTTTTCTTCCAGGACTTTATTGTTTTCTTCTAATTTGTTTGCCCTTTCCTCTAGTTGTTTATAGTGCTCTTCCCATTTTTTTGTCTTTTCCTCTACACAAGCGTCTACCTTCGTCATGATCTTATTCATAAGGCTGTTTTCTTCTGCTTCTTTCAATTTTTGATGTTCAGGTGTAGATGTTGGAAGTGGGCTAGGTTCTGGTGATGCTGTATTGCTCTTCATTTTGTTGTATGTACTTCTGCCTTGATGTCTGCCCATCTCCTTGTGGTTCCTTCTTGGTCTTATCAGCGCACTTGGTTCAGACAGAGCTGACAGATTCAGGAAGTCTCTCTCTCTTGTCCAAATGGGGACTCCAGGGCAGGATGGGAGCTCTTGTCCAGAAGGGAAGTTCGGGGCAGGATGGGAGCTCTCTCTCTGGTCCAGAAGGGAAGTCTGGGGCAGGATGGGAGCTCTTGTACAGAAGTGAAGTCCAGGGCAGGCTGGGAGCTGGGGGCTTGTCTCTAAGTCTCAGGAAGTGGCTCGGTTCTCCTGTGGATGGGCGTGGGGGCAGGGCATGGAGATTGCAGAGTCTACTGAGGGTCTTGGAGAAGGGGATCCTTCCCAGTCAGGCTAGAAGGGAACCTGCCCGGTGGCCAGAACCTGGGGACAAGTTGGGCAGGTCTTCCCAGGAGTGACTGGTGCCCAGGGATGGGGTCCTGGCTAAGTTAGGACACTCACCTCTGGTCCAGAAGGGAAGTCTGGGGCCCAGCTTGTTTCTTGTAATAATTTGATTTGAAAATGTTGGACCCCAAAGGCTTAGGGTCTTGAGTGGGTGCCCCAAGATCCCAGACTCTAGTCCAGTTGATGCAACAGCAAGAGGTTTCTATTGAAGCAACTGTACAGAAGGGCAAACTCTGCTCCTAAGAGCAACAGCTGCATCTTACTGCATCCCCATGGGGGCTTTTAAAGGAAAAACCCTCAAAATCCATCAGATTACAATTCCCATACAATTTCATTTCACAAGATCATGGTCTGATCACAGAGTGGGTACAGTCACATCCACATGTACATTTTTCCTGAAACCTCAAGCGGTGGGTGTCAGGGCGGGAGTGGAGTTTACACAAAGGTTACAGTGGTCCTTCCTGGAACACTTGCAACTATCCTAGTCACAGTTGAGCCCATGTCTTTTTTTAAAATTTTATTTATTTTATTTTACAATACCATTCAGTTCTATATATCAGCCACTTGTTCCCCTATTCTCCCCACTCCCACCTCCTCCCCTTACCCCCAGCCCACCTCCCATTCCCACCTCCTCCAGGGCAAATCCTCCCCTGAGGACTGCGATCAACCTGGTAGACTCAGTCCAGGCAGGTCTAGTCCCTTCCTCCCAGACTGAGCCAAGTGTCCCTGCATGAGCTCCAGGTTTCAAACAGCCAACTCATGCAATGAGCACAGGACTTGGTCCCACTGCCTAGTTGCCTCCCAAACTGATCAAGCCAATCAGCTGTCACACCTATTCAGAGGGCCTGATCCAGCTGGGGGCCCCTCAGCCTTTGGTTCATAGTTCATGTGTTTCCATTCATTTGGCTATTTTTTTCAATAATTGAATAAAACTGAAATTTATTATAAGCCACAGTCGTCCTAGGGACCTCTATGCTATTATATATAGCCTCCATGGTTCTATGAGTTGTGGTCTGATTGTTCTTTATTTTATATCTAGAATCCACTTACATACCATGGCTGTTTTTCTGGGTTTGGGTTACCTCACTCAGGATGATTTTTTTCTAGTTCCATCCATTTGCCTGCAAATTTCATGCTTTCATTGTTTTTCTCTGCTGTGTGGTACTCCATTGTGTATATGTACCACTTTTTTTCATCCATTCTTCTGTTGACAGGCATCTAGGTTGTTTCCAGGTTCTGGCTATTACAAATAGTGCTGCTATGAACATAGTTGAGCATGTATCTTTTTGGTATGAATCAGCATTCCTTGGGTATATGCCCAAGAGTGGGATGGCTGGGTCTTGAGGTAGTTTGATTCCTAATTTTCTGAGAAACTGCTATACTGATTTCCACAGTGGTTGTACAAGTTTACATTCCCACCAACAGTGGAGGAGTGTTCCCTTTGCTCCACATCCTCTCCAACATTGGCTGTCATTGGTGTTTTTGATCGTAGCCATTCTGACAGGGAGCACATCTCTTAACAGAAAGCTTTTTACATTGTTACATTGTTACAGGGGAAGTTGAGTAATGAGTGAGTCAGGTGGCCCTTGGAACTATTTTTTTTTTAGTTTCTTATTTCCTAGGGCTTGGAGGTGTAAGCCTGAAGGGTTAGGGTCTTTCAGAAAATACTTTTGCAAACCTTTGTTCTGAGATAATATATGTCTTTATGTTGTGGTGTGTTTCTTGTATACAGCAGAAGGATGGGTCTTGTTTTCACATTCAATCTGTTAGTCTGTGTCTTCTTATTGGGAATTAAGCCCATTGACATTGAGAGACATCAATTAACAATGATTTTAACTTCTTTTATTTGGTTGTAGTTGTTGATGGCTATTGTGTGTGTGTGTGTGTGTGTGTGTGTGTGTGTGTGTGTGTGTGTGTGTTTCTTCTTTGGGTTATGGTCTTTCAAGCTAATTTATTCCTTGTGTTTCCATAGATATAATTATCCTCAGGTTGGAGCTTTTTGTTTCATACCTGCTGTAGGGCTGGATTTGTGGATAGATGCTGATTAAATTTGACATTATCATGGGATATCTTGTTTTCTGCATCAGTGGTGATTGAAAACTTTGTTGGGCATTGCAGTCTAGGCTGGCATTTCTGGTCTACAGCACATCTGTCCAGACTCCTCTGGCTTTGAGATTCTCCATTGAGAAGCCATGTGTAATTCTAGTAGATCTGCCTCTATATGTTATTTGGCCTTTTTCTTTACAGCTTTTAATATTCTTTCTTTGTTCTGCATGTTTAGTGTTTTGATGATTATGTGGAGAGGAGTTTTACTTTTTCTGATCCAATCTATTTTGTGTTCTCTAAGCTTCTTGTACATTTATAAGCACGTCCTTCTTTAGGTTAGGAAAATGTTCTATGATTTTCTAAAAAAAATATTTCTGGGCCTTTTAGCTTGGAATATTCTTCTTCTCTTCCTATGATTCTTAAGTTTTATCTTTTCATATTTTTTTTATTTAATGGATGTTTTGTGTCAAGAAGTTTTTAGATTTAAAATTTTGTTTGATGTATCTATTTCTTCTGTCATGTCTCCAATGCCTGAGATTCTGTCTTCTATATTTTTTATTCTGTTGGTGATGCTTGGATCTATAATTCCTGTTCACTTATCTGTTCACTTTCCCATTTCAAGAATTGTGTCATTTTGTGTTTTCTTTATTGCTTCTATTTCCATTTTAAAGTCTTGAAAAGTTTCATTCATTTCCATCAACTGTTTTTTTTTACATTCTTTATAAGAGATTTATTATTTTTCTCCAATTTTTTGGTTGTTTTTTCTAGATTTCTTTAAGGTATCTATTCAACTCTTTTTAAGGACCTCTATCATCATCACAAGTTGGGTATAAGGTCATTTTTTCCTATGCTTCAGCTGTGTTAGAGTATTTAGGGCTTGCTGTGGTGGGATGGTTAGGCTGTGGTGGTGACATATTGCTCTGGTTGTTGTTTTTCAGGTTATTGAACTTGTGTTTAGGCATCTGGATTTGGAGTTATTATAGGTCTAAGTGCCAATTGCAGAATTTGTCACTGTTTGATGGGTACATTCTTCCTTGGTTTCTGTTTCCTCTCTGATTTTCTCACTACAGTGGCATGTGGTTGGGTAAAGTGTCTCCACCTGCATTGGAGGCTGAATTTCTTTTTTTTTTTTTTTGTAAATTTATTTTACAACATCATTTAGTTCAATATAATAGCCACAGAGTCCCCTGTTCTCCCACTCTCGCCCCCTTCCCCCTCCCCCCAACCCACCCCCCATTCCCACCTCTGGAGGCTGAATTTCTGATGGCCTAGTTGGCCTGTTGTCTATCAGGGGCTGCTGCTCCACTTTGGAGCTAGAGTTCTGCCTATGAGATTGGGCTGTGATCTGGCAGGAGTTCCTCTGGTGTTCAGGATCCTAGCCTGGCTTCTGGTGGAGTAGAAAGCCTCTCCTTGTTTTTCAGAGTGTTGGTCTTGTCTTGTAGGTTCTGGATGCTCTTCTGGCCTCTGATGGGGTAAAAAGCTTCTGCTAGAGATCTAGGCTGGAATTTAGTGATGAGGAGAGGAGGAGCAGTTGTAGATATGGTGGGGTCGAGTCAGTCTTACTTATAGGAGGTTCCAGGGTATGGTGAACAACAAATAGGAAGATGAAGTCAACAACCCTAAGTGTGAAGTTATCTAAATCTGGAAGTTATGGCACACACAGAATCTGCACATATTGCAACAGAATGAATATTATGCCATCTTGAAATTTTCTCCAATGTGGGAAGCAGTCCATTAGCTTTTAATTCAGCCTCAGATAAATTCCTAGGAAAAGAACAGAAAGCAGGCATATTCTTTACCAAAATATTGTAAGATTGGTCTCTAGCCAAGTTGCTAAGATTATTCCCCTGAATCTCTGGAGCCTGAACTCAGCACTCCACACTGCTTCAGCACTACTGCTCTAACATTCTCGTTAGGAGAGCCAGTTAAACCCAGTTTACAGTGCTTAACCATCTTCCTGCTCTAAAGTCTCTCACGTTCCTCAAAAGCCAGCCTGGTCAGGACAGTGCAAGCAATAGCTCAATTTCTGAGGCCAGCTTCTCTCATTGCTACTTTTTATTGCTGTTTTAAAGCATGACAAGAGCACCTGACAATGAGAAGCATTTCATTGGGTTTGTGGTTTCATAAGGTTAGTGTCCATGATAGCATAGGTCAGGGAAACTTGAGAAGTCACATCTTGATTCATAACTACAAGATGGAGAAAAAGGATACTGGCAATGAGTAGAAAAAAACAATCACAGTGATATGCCTCCTCCAACAAGGCCTTACATCATAAATCTTCTCAAACAGTTCAACTAAGTGGGGACTAAGTATTGAAATAGTTGGGCATATGGGAGTCATTGTCATTTAAACCACTATAATTACCATGAATATTGCTGCAACACATATGGCAGTGTTGGTGTTTCATGGAGTGCTGAATTAGAAGCTTCTGTCAACTCCCAGGTGTGGTGTGGCTGGGTTACAGACAGCTCTCTTTTCAGTATTTGGAGGAACATCCGTACTTTTCTACAGTGTTTTCCCCGATTTGCCTTCTAACCCACAAAGTGCATGTGTCTGATGGTGTGTACTCACTCATAAGTGGATACTAGATGTAAAGCAAAGGGTAAGCAGACTACAGCCCACAGTTCCAGAGAAGTTAGGTAACAAGGAGGACCCTAAGAGAGACACATGGATTGCCCTGGGAAGGGAAGATAGATGAGATCTCCTGGATAACCTGAGGGCAAGGGAGCAGTAGAGGGGAGAGGATGAGGGATGAGACCATGAGGGAATTGGATGATCAAGCTGGGGGAGAGCAATGAAAGAGATATCTTGATAGAGGGAGCCATTATGGGCTTAGGGAGAACCCTGGTGCTAGGGAAATTCCTAGGCATCCACAAGGATGACCCCAGGTTAGACTACTAGGAATAGTGGAAGTGGTACCTAAACTGGCCTTCCCCTATAATCAGATTGGTGAATACCCTAACTGTCATCATAGAGCCTTCATTTAGTAACCGATGGAAGCAGATGCAAAGATCTGCAGTTGAAGAGAGGGAGGAGGTATTATATGAGCAAGCAGGGAGGTCAGAATCATGATGGGGAAATCTACAGAGGTAATTGAACCAAGCTTGTGAGAACTCGGGAACTCTAGACAGACAGCTGTGGAGCCCATATGAAACCAAATAAGGCCCTCTGCATGTGGGAAACAAGTGTGTAGCTTTGTCTGAGGGTCCCTGGCAATGTGATCAGGATCTATTCCTGGTGCATGAGCTGGCGTTTTGGAGCCCACTCCCTATGATGTGATGCCTTGCTCAGCCTTGGTGCAGGGTGTGGGGCTTGGTACTGCCTCAACTGAATGTACCAGGCTTTGTTGATTCCCTATGGGAGGCCTTAACCTTCTGGAGGAGTGGATTGGGGGTGGGTAAGGGGCAGTTGTGGAAGGAGCAGGAGGAGGGATGGGAGAACAACTGTGGTTAGTGTGTAAAATGAATTTTTAAAAATAAATAAGAGTGAAAAAATGTAAGCACAAAAAAAGTGCATGATGCTTGTTTTCTCTGACAACTTCTCCAGTATCTGTTATTCCCTTTCTTTTTTTTTTTTCTTGTTTTAGACAGAGTTTATTGAGGGGCAGGACAATGTGAAAATCGAGACAAAATTCTTTATTCTTGCCCTTGTGTACATAACTGGGCAGATCATCAGAACTAGAAAGAGAATAGGAAGAGTCTACAGTCTTGGTTACTTAAATAGAATACATGTTGGGAAGAAAAAGAATTTGCCCTGAGCCAAAGAACTTTTTATTCTCTTACCAAAAAAAGGTATCGAAGCCAACAGCCCAGCTCCTAGACTCCATATTGGACTCCTTGTTGTTTTTTTTTTTCCCCATCACAGGCAATTTATTTTGTTCTATTCATTCACAGTTAATACAGAAAATACTTGGAAACATTTCCATATAATGTTTGACACAGAAATCATCAAATAGAAGTATACAATGTTGACAGGAGACAGTACATTTATAATTTATAACCCCAAATGTATTTATAAATTAGAAATGGAAAGATCTACAAATGAAATTATGAAGGTTCACCAAAGTCATTTAATCTGTCAGTTTCTCATTCATTTTTATGTCTTAATAATATTCTATTGTATGAATAAGCCACATTTTATTTCTCTCCAGTATTTGATAGCTATTTGAGTTGTTTTAACTTTTTTACTATTAGCAACACACTGCCGTAAACCTTCAAGTACATGTTTCATAGGTGCACATTTTCAGTAGTTTGAGGATATATTCCTAAGGGTAGAATTGTTGAGTAACAGAGTAACAATGTTTTGCATTTTGACCAACCACCAAACTGTTTTGCCAAAGTGGCACACCATTTTACAGTCTTACCAAATCCTTGTTTTTAAGGCTCTGATTTTTGTACAAAAGCATTCAATCATTCTGTCAGACCAAACCAGGAAAAATAAGCTATAGTTCAGAGCTGTTCTATTCCATTTACTATGCAAAGCCATTCTTGGTGTTTGCAACTCTCAGCCCTTTTGAGTATTCTTGCAGTGTTCACTTTTTCCACCACCACTTTTTTTTCTTCTTTTCTTCTGGTTTATTTCTATCTATTACAAATGTATAAAAAATCCTCCATCAACGCTGCTGATAGCAGCAGAACCTTGAGAAATATACCTTTGGTTTGCCTCAGAAAAGGAACACATATTGCACTGTAAAATTTATAAAATTGGCGCAAAACATTGTGATAATGTTACAATACCAGTTTTAAGAGTTCAGTGACTAATGGGGAGCCGATGGGATACATGCAGAACTGTGAAAGCGATCTCACTTAGCCAGCTGTACACGTAGACTGTAAATCTACATTCAGATCATTTCTGAACTAAGACTATCATCTCAGTTTATCTGTTGAGGTCAACCAGGAAACCCTAGAATATACCTTGATTTTTGCAAAAGACAAAATAGGGGGAGGGGTTTCTTCAGCATTTCAGTCCACGAGTAACAGTATCCTAACAGGCAAAGTGTTCTCTCACTGTCAACATAGAATGAACTGCTGCTGGAGGTCAACTTGGGCTTTAATTTGCATTAGCACTTACATGCATAGTAGTCCAAGTTGTTGACCTCATGACTTTAAAAAGTAACTCTAAAAAAGTAAAATGGCCCTTCTTGGAAGACTAAAGAAAGACATCCAGCCACAGTTGTAAAAAGTCTCATCAAAACCATATACCCTTTTATGAATTACACCTCAATTAAAAAAAAAGTAGCCCCAAATAAGAAGCAGCTCTGAAAAAGAAAATATAACTTAAGATATTTGAAAAAAACAAGGTGAATACAGGTTCAAAAATAATTAAGATACATTTTCCTAAGGCTACCTAGAATTAGGCTTTAAAGAATTCTACCATTTCAAGTTTACCACTAGTTACTAGATACCTATTTACAAACAAAATGTTCACTTTTTTTGTTCCTTTATCAAGAGAAAAATCTACCTTCAGACTATGAGGGTGGTGATGAGGAAGGACTAGAAAACAAGATTCAAACAATCCCATGCAAATATCACATTTTTCAAATGGAAGAACTCCAAACTGCACTAGAAGTTCCAATCACTAAGACACTTTCCATTGAAATGATTTAAGTTCAACTACATGGCACCAAGGTTTAGGCCTAATATAGGCCTGACAACCAAGTCCTTGTTTTCTGGAAGAAAGGCCTCAAAAATCCCACTCAATTCCACATAACAATACTTCAAAGACCGATTAGGTTTTCATTTCCTTAATATTTTTGTTTTTGACTTCTATTCTTAAAGACTAGATTAAAACTTAGATCATTTCCCAGAAGGCATTGCTTCCCTTTGCTCTATGAAAGAGTCCACCAAGACCTCTTTCTCAAAACCATCTAGCTCCCAGCCTCCAGCCTGTGCTTGTGATGCACCTTTCTCAACATCCATCCTGCCTTTCTTCACTGCACTGCACAAGCTAACAGATTAAGTATCTGTTTTCTTACATTAACTCCCTAGGATTTGCTAAGGTTTTTGCAAGTCACTAGGTAACACATACAGTCCTAAGGAAATAATGCCACTTAAAAATCAGCACTGGGCACTAATTAAAGCGAGCTTGTGTGTGTCCACTGCCTTAAACTAAAAGTGAGGCATTGCTTACAAACTGGGACGAGCCGCCCTCCACCGGCCGGCTCACCACTCCTGCCCATCGGCTGCTTTTCCAAGGAAGTATACATTAACCAGATGACAATTGAAGCGCCTGCTGCAATCCTCTTCCCTTCTGAAAGACTGATCACAGAAAACACAAACTCTCCCTCGGTCATTCCAACTGCCAACCCCTTCTTCCCACCTTCCGAACCTGCTTCCTGTGGCACTGGCCGAGCCCCACGCAGCCCAGAATCATCACTTCCCTCAGACATACCATCACTCAAGTCACTTCCATCATGGCTGTGGACACTCCCGTCCTCATCAATGTCCGGTGACTCGTCCTCAGCCAAAGTGATAGGAGGCGAGGCCGCCACGGTTGGCGATGGGACAGGAGGCAATGGCGACGCCGGTTTGGGTGCTGAGGCTTTCACAGGGACACTGTCTGGGTTCTGCTCAGTGTCCACTTCCATTTCACAAAGCCCAGCTGAACCAGTCTGACAGCATGCAACGTTTCACCACCTGACCCACCTGAGTTTTGTTCCGAGGATAAGACACTGGTAGATTCCCTGGGAGAAGCAAGGGCAGCTAGACTCTTGCCAGCTTCCTCTGTTCCCACTTTCTTGTGAGGGGCCATTTTATCTCCTTCCCCATCAGAGCCAATTTCTTGGTCCTTAGGTGTCTCGTCTCCTCCTGAGCCTCCCCTTGGAAGATCCTGTGCATGCCTGCCTCCCCTCAGAAGCTGGTTATCTCTAACAGGCACTTAGCCAACTTCAACAAGGACTTGCTCCCACCGCACCACCTCACTCCGCATGCCCAACTTCTCCTTGGTACTCTCTTTTCGGGGAGAAGACCTTTTGGTGACTGGTTTCACTTGAAGAGGTGGCTCCATGACAGCAGGAGGCTCTCCCTGAACAGATCCCATGTGAGGAGGCCCTGTCTGAGCAACCTCCACCTGAGCATGGTCCAAAGGACAAAGCAGCCTCTTCTGACAATGTCCCCGCTGAGACTCCATGGGAGGAGGCTGTTCCATCTGAGTAAGCTCCATGGGAAGAGGCTGCTCCATCCCTGGAGGCTCCGTGGGAGGAGGCGGCTCCCTCTGAGGAGGCTCCAGGGGAGAAGGCAGTTCCCTCTGAGCAGGCTCCAGGGGAGGAGGCAGCTCCCTCTGAGGAGGCTCCAGGGGAGAAGGCAGCTCCATCTGAGCAGGCCCAGTCTGAGCAATATCCATGGGAGAAGGAAGCCCGGGCTGAGTAGAGCCTATAGGGGTGACCACCACCTAAGTGAGCCTAGGACCGGAAGAGACCTCCTCCTGAGCCAGCTCCATGGAAGGAGGCTCTGCCGGAGCCGTCTCCTTCTGTGTCTCCTGAGCAGGTCTGCTGCCCTTCTCACTTGACTTACCTTTTTGAGGTTTCCTCTTTGCACCTTTTTTAATGGAAGTATTTTGCTTTTTATTGACCCCCTTAGTCTCCTCTATCTTGCTGTCATCTTTTGGCACCTCAGCACTATTTTTGGATTTGCTTTCCATCTTTTTTTTTTTTCTTTTTTGTCACTGGTTCCTCGTTCACAGGCTCATCTGACGGATGGGCTTCAGCATCCACCTTTCTTTTGTTCTTCTTGGCTTTACTGACTTTTTCTTTATTATTTCCTGTATGTACATCTATGTGTTTCGTCACTGCTACCTTAGTCTCCGTCGCGGATTTCCGAGTTCTGGTAGTTACCTGGACCACTGAGGCATTGCCACAAGACTTCTTCTCTTTTGAAACATCCTTTTTTTCTAGATATTAGGATAGCTACGCCAGCTTGTTTCTTAGGTCCATTTGCATGGAAAGCCTTTTCCCAGCCCTTTACTTGGAGGTAGTGTCTGTCTTTGAAGTTAAGGTGTGTTTCTTGTATGCAGCAGATGGATGGGTCCTGTTTTCTTATCCATTCTGTTAGCCTATATCTTTTTTTTTTTTTTTTGCTTCAAACTGTATGGCCGTGGCAGGCTTCTTGCTAACTGTTCTTATAGCTTAAATTAATCCATTTCCATAAATCTATACCTTGCCAGGTGGCTGGTGGCTTACCGGCATCTTCACATGCTGCTGGTCATGGCAGCGGCTGGCTGTGTCTCTCTCAGCCTATGTCTTTTTATAGGTGAGTTGAGACTATTGATATTGATGGATATTAATGATCAGTGATTGTTAATTCCTGTTATTTTTTGTGGTTGTGTTGTGTTGTCCTTCTGTGGTGTATGTTGGTGTGGGATTATCTATTGCTTGATTTTTCATGGATGTGTTTAGCTTCTTTGGGTTGAATTTTCCCTTCTAGTGCTTTCTGTAGGGCTGGGTTTGTGGACAGGTATTGATTAAATCTGGTTTTATCCTGGAATATTTTGTTTACTCCACCTATGGTGATTGAGAGTTTTGTTGGGTATAATAGTCTGGGTTGGCATCCGTGGTCTCTTAGTGTCTGCATGAGATTTGTCCATGATCTTCTAGCTTTCATAGTCTCTATTGAGTAGTCTGATGTTATTCTGATGGGTTTGCCTTTATATGTTACTTGGTCTTTTTCCTTTGCGGCTCTTAATATTTGTTCTTTGTTCTCTGTGTTTAGTGTTTTGATTATTATGTGGCGAGGGGACTTTTTTTTTGGATCCAGCCTGTTCGGTGTTCTGTAAGCTTCTTGTATCTTCATAAGTATTTCTTTCTTTAGGTTAGGAAAGTTTTCTTCTATGATTTTGTTGAATATATTTTCTGTGCCTTTGAGTTGGTATTCTTCTCCTCCTTCTATCCCTATTATTCTTAGGTTTGGTCTTTTCATGGTGTCCCAAATTTCCTGGACGTTTTGTGTTAGGACTTTTTTGTCTTTAGTGTTTTCTTTGACTGACAAATCTATTTTCTCTATCGCATCTTCAGTGTCAGAGATTCTCTGTTCCATCTCTTGCAGTCGGTTGGTTATGCTTGCTTCTGTAGTTCCTGTTCGTTTAGTCAGGATTTCTATTTCCAGCATTCCCTCAGCATGTGTTTTCTTTATTGTCTCAAATTCATTTTTCAGATCTTGGAATGTTTCTTTCATCTGTTTAATTGCTTTTTCTTGGCTTGATTTGATTTCTTCCCATTTTTTTGTTCGTTTTTTCTTCCATTTCTTTAAGGGAGTTTTTTATTTCCTCTTTAATGGAGTTTCTAATTTCCTCTTTAAGTAAAGTTTTTATTTCCTCTTTAAGGTAGTTTTTCACTTCCTCTTTAAGGAAAGTTTTTATTTCCTCTTTAAGGTAGTTTTTCATTTCCTCTTTAAGGAAAGTTTTTATTTCCTCTTTGAGGGAATGTTTTATTTCTTCTTTAAGGACCTCTATCATCTTCTTAAAGTCATTTTTAGGGTTGATTTCTTCTGTTTCTTCTGTCATGGTATGTTTAGGTCTTGCAGGTGTAGAATCACTAGGTTCTGATGTTGCCATATAGGTCTTTATGTTGTTGCCTGTATTTTTGCACTGGCATCTACTCATCTTTTCCTCTGTGCGGTGCAGGTGGTGTCTGTGTTTGAGAGTGCTTCTCTTGTTCTAATTTTTAGTCTTGGTTTAGTAGGGGTTCTTGGTTAAATTGGTGCTGTTGGGCTGTTTCTTCAGGGACAGCTGATTTCAGTCAGTGAATTATATACTTATGATTCTGGTGATCTGGTTTAGTGGCTGGGTAGTGCCTTCTTCTATGTTCCCTGGTCACATTCTGTTCATTTGTCAACTCCTCAGCTGATCTTGTTTCTTCAGACTTCAAACTGTAGGCATCTGAATCCTCTCCCAGATGGGTTTCAGCTGAGCAGGATAGTCTCACCAACACCTCCAAGTTGTTGGGTTTCACAGGATCAGCAGTTGGGCCCTGGGTTGTCCCCAGACGGAGTGACCAGACTCGCCCTGGTTCTAACCCATGGAGATAGCCTCTTCCCCAGGAGTTGGGGCTAGGGCCATCCCCGTTCCAAGCTGTGTCCGCCCGTCTCCGTCCTGGGCCTGTCCACCCCCACGGCCCGCCGCCACAGGCCCACCTGCGTCCGCTTGTCTCTGCCTCCGGACCTGTATGTCCCTGTCAGCTGCCGCTGGGTCTGTCTGCCTCAGTGGGCCGCCAATGGGCCTGTATGTCTCTGCCAGCTGCCGCTGCGGGCCCACCTACCTCTGGGCCCATCCACCTCTGTGGGCCACCACCGGGCCTGCACGTCCCTGTCGGCCGCCGCCACCGGGCCGTCCACCTCTGCGAGTCGCCGCCGCGGACCCACCTGCGTCTGCCTGTCTCCGCTGCGTGGCCCATGTACTTCTGTGGGCTACCGCCAGGCCTGAATGTCTCTGCCGGCCGCAGATTAGGATAAATTTTTGTAAGATGATAAATTCCCAAGGTTGTAAAGATATGTTCAGGTAAACAGAAACTGAGTTACAGATTTTTGTCTAACTACTTAGACCTTTGCTGATTTTTCAACACTGAGCTTCTAGAAAATTTTAGATAAGAAACAAAATGTTTGATAACACGGCAGTATTTGTTAAACCTAAAGTTATGAAGTTCTACTCAGATTAACAAAACTCTATTTAGAGATTTATGTCTAACCAGTAACATCTTTGTTCTGTTGAATACTAGGCTTTAAGAATATGTTAAATGTTAAAACATCTTTAGCGAACTTCTGCCCCCTAGGGTTTTCCCATTGTGCTCTAAGCCTGTAGACCTCCTCCCTCCTTCAATAAACAGTACTCAGTATTAAAAAAAAAAGAATATGTTAAATGATGAGAAGCAAGTGTTTGTTTGGTAAATAAAAGATGTTTGATGTGTAAGGTTAATAAATTCTTACCATCTACTCAGGCTAGTGGAAACTATCTTTAAATTACTTATCTAGCCTGTTTTCCTTTGCAGCTTGATGTGGGTGCTGGGAACTGAGTTCAGTTCCTCTGCAAGAGCAATATGTGCTCTTAATCTCTTACCTACTACTCCAACCCATATGTATGTATTTCCTCATTTGTGGAGGTACAGTTGAGCACATGTGGAGATCAGAGGACAATTTGTTGGAGTTGCTTATGGGTCCTGTGTGCCCCCATCCATTGAGCCATGTTGACAGCCCAACACTCAATATTTCATAATGTGTGAATATAGTAATTCTTTTTTTTTCAAAATACAATAATAATTTAATGGCATTCAAAAGTCTGTACGGATATCAATTTTCCTTTTTGAAAAGAATTTTTTTTTGGCACCACACGCATGCAGTTCCTGTGGTGGCCAGAAGAGGGCAAGGATCCCTGGAGCTGAACTCAACAGCCAGTTGTCAGTGGCTGTATAGGTGCTGGGAACTGTACCCAGGTCCTCTGGAAGAGCAGCGAGTGCTCTTAACTTAGTGAACATTTCTAATGTACCACTCATTGATACATGCATGTCCCACTCTCAGAGAAGACAGTAGGCCCTTGCCCTCAGAAAACCTGGTGCCAGAAATCACAGAAAAATATCAACCTGTGGTATTGATCACATGCAAGCTGCCTGCTAACTATCCCCATGAATGACCAGAGAAACACTTTCTACTAATCACATTTGGCTTAGGACATTGATCCACATACATTAATGTATCTAAAACAATGAGATATGTATGATTTAACTTTGAACAGCTTGAACCCTGATTAGTTATCCATAGACCTGAACTCATATAACTCCAAAATTCATTTTACTCTGTCTTGTTGCCTGACAAATCTTGCTTTGACTAAGCATAAAATTATAAACATGTATATCAAACTGAAAATTTTTACATACAATGACTTATAAATGACTTACTGGAGCTATGAAAGTTTTAGACTGAACAGCAACATTCTGAGCTCTAACTCATGAAATTGTGTACAAATGAAGTACTTCTGGATTTTGTCCTGGGGAGGTACCATGCCCTTTGCAAATTTGGAAAGCAATACCCAGAATTCATGCTTTATAGTAGCTGTTACACAGAGGTGAGTTTCCAGTTTGGTCATAATGCTTTTACAGTCGACATATCAAATATATTATAACCCTGGATACAGCAAAATAATCAACTGAGTGTCTAGGGTTGAGCCCCATGCTGGGCACCAAGATGAGACTGGATAGCTGGTGAGTTATTTTTCTCTGTGATTAAAGAATGTAAGGGAGGAAAGAGTTCCAGGGAAAGTGAAAGCAAGGTTTATTGGCATTGTAAAATATTTTTTGGTAGAGAAGGGATCCAATATATGGAGACAGTTGACTCTAGAGGGATCCCAGGTTTTTCTTAAAGTACCTCTGGCTTCTGGAGACCTCCCTTCTCTATTGGCCCTGAAATATTCATGTACCTCCTTTAGCATAGAAATTTGAGTTGGCCATGAGTCAGTCAATTCTCCCATGCATGCTCACAGCACGTAAAGAGCTGCATACAGTAGAGGTCTCTATCTAGAGGTGTGGGTGTAGAAAGAACTAGTTGGTTGGTTGGGTTAGGGTGGGGCCTAACCATTCTTCATTTGTAGTGTAACAGGAAGAAAAACCATATCAGATGAAGGCAAAAGGAAACTTATTGCAAGGGAAGAGGTGGGTGACTCTCCTCTTTTTCTTCTTTCCTCAGGACCAGACGTGTATTTAAGAAAAAAAACGTGATTCATTCTCAGGAGGATCCTATTCCTTACTGCCTTGTATTCTGATTTCATCCAACTCTGATAAATGAAGTCCATATAAAGAGATTATGAAGACTACATTTCAACACATATGATCCAATGAGACCTTCATTCAAATAAATGATGAAAACTACCAAAAAAGTGTAGAAGAGCAGTACAAGGCATTGCAAGAAGTATTTGTCAGGTGGATCCAGTCACTGCAGTTGTACTAGGTTGTAAAGGAAAAGGAAAAACTACTTTCTTAAGAAAAGCAATGTTGGACTGGGCATCAGGAAACTTATGACAGAATAGATTTCTTCATCTCTCTCATCACACTTAACAATATCAGAGAGTTGAGCTTAGCTCAGCTTATGTTAACTAAGTTGTCTGAGTCTTCAGAGACACTGGAAGATATCTGATCTGATCCAAAGAGAATCTTGTTTATCCTGGAGGGACTTGAATACCTGAAATTTGACTTGGAACTCAGGACAAACTTGTGCAATGACTGGGGGAAGATGCTGCCGACACAAATTGTCTTCAGCAGTTTGCTACAGGAAGTAATGCTCCCAGAATCCTCTCTGCTTATTGAATTGGGAAACCCAAGTGTACCAAAAAATCTATCCCTTGCTGTGGTATCCAAGGGAGATAACTATTCATGGATTCACTGACGAGACCACAAAGTTCTATTGTATGCGCTTCTTCGCCAGTTACTAGAAAGGCTTACAAGTCTTTGATTATTTAAAAACAAGTCAACAATTACTCACTTTATGCAGAAATCCTTATATATGCTGGGTGTCCTGTAGTATTTTAAAGTAGCAATGAGACAGGGGAGAGGAAATAAGCTTAGTTGATGTAACAGATTTGATTATCTACACAAGCTTTATAGTGAGCTCATTCAGATCAGTGTATGCCAACTGTCCACCTAATCAGAACAGAGCACCATCAAAGACCCTGTGTACCTTGGCTGCAGAGGCAATGTGTAAACAGGTATTTGTGTTCAAGTGTGAGGATCTCAGGAAGAATGAAATATTGGAATCTGAGGAGGCAGTGTGGCTGGGAATGAATTTTCTCTGTACTCAAGGAGACAACTTCATGCTTTCCCATCCTATACTACAGTCGTATTTTGCTGCCCTGTTATATTTCCTCAGACAAGAGAGAGACACAGCTCACTCTGTCATTGGAGCCTGCCCCAACTTCTAAGAGAAGTTTATGCTCATGGCCAAACCATATGGCTCCTGACAGGGCTATTTGTGTTTGGAATTGCCACTGAAAAAGTCACTGACATACTGAAACCACACTATGGTTTTATACCATCCAAAGAGATAAAACAGGAAATCCTCAAATGCTTTAGTAGTTTGAGTCAAGCAGAGTGTAATGAGAAACTGATGAATGCCCAGAGTTTGTTTGAGAGCCTACTTGACAACCAGGAAGAAAGCTTTGAAACAGATGTGATGGATCTATTTGACGAAATGACTGTTGATATTAGTAATGTTGATGCACTGTCAGAGGCTACATATGGTCTGCTGAAATCTCAAAAATTATAGAAACTTCATCTGCATATACAACACAGTATTTTCAGAAATCTATAACCCAGAAGATGTTAACTTAGAAGACCTTGAATACAACAAAAGGTAAGCACAACTCTGAAGATTGTCTTCAGTTCTTCCAGCTTTGCCTTAGCATCCATGCATAATTTTATACATGTGTTTGTGTGCATGCTGTATCCATATGAATTTGTGAACAAGTCAGAGGAAGATGTGGGGTGGCTTTCTTTGTTGTCCTCTGCCTTCACCCTTTGAGAGAGTCTCTCACCACCCTTAAAGCTGGCCAACAGAATACCAGGGTCTACCTGTCTCCCTCTTCTAATGTTGGGGCAACAGCCTCAAGCCACCATGCTCAGCTTTTTAGGTCAGTGCTGTGGATCTGAACTCAGGTCCTCACACTTGCACAGCCTACACTCCCACCCACTGATCCCTCTCTCCAGCATGGCATTTCCTAAGTTCTTACACATCTATGCTTGAGTGTTTAGATGGCATAGTCAGGAAGCCTATCTGTTGAGTCTTGGCACTGTTGTTTGAAGCTATGTGGCCCTGGAAAGTTGTGTCTTGAGTTCCTCCATTTATACAAAGAACAAACTTGTGACAAGGCCAGTTGTGAGGTGGAAATGTGAGCAGCTTTGTTGCAGTGTCTGGCTCTTTTCCTTCATCCATAGAGTGTTTAGTGTCCTGGAGACTACACTGGAGAAGATTCTGGGAACTCGTGTCTGGTTTGAGGCTGTGCTCATACTACATTGCTCTAGTTGCCTTGCTTTGCATTGGCTTTAGGCTGCTAGCTCATACTTGATCTTTCAAATGTGTAGCATCTTTGATGATATCATTGGGTGTAGTTTGCTATTCATTCAGGAGTCCCAAATATCTACCCGAATTCACATAGAAATCATGTTTTCTCACTTCAAAAGGAGACCCTAGAGAACAGAGAAGGCTGGGTGTCTTCAACAGTGATATATACCTATTAACAATGAGTCTCCCAAAGACTCAATCTAGTTCACCTCATCTCAAGCCATGCTTCTTTATTATTATTTTTATTCAATGTATTCATTCACAATTTCATACCTATAGGTAATGCATTCTGGTTACTCTCACCTTCTACTCCATTCTGTTCCCCTACCACCCCATCACACTAACTTCTTCTTTATGAGCTTCTTTCTCACATTCATGTCTTTTTGTTGTGTCAGCTGTTGAGTTTAACGAGGGCTATCAGTGTGTGTATGGGTTTGGAACTGTGCATTAGACCCTGGTGGACTGACTTGTGGGTACAAAACTGGAGATGGCTGCTCCTCCCTGAGAATCCACCAGTAGTCATGTTAGCAGGGAGGAGTAGAGCTGTGTGAGTCTTTCCCCAGCTTCTGATTTACTGGTAACAGGCCCGGTCTCGTGAAAGCAGTGGAGGTATCCATAGCTCTTATGGGATTAAGACCACAATGGCTACACCATGCCCAGAAGATGGTATTTTGTAGCCCACAGGGCCCTCTCTCTCCTCTCTGTCTCTGTCTCTTGGTGCTCCTTTTTCTTTTTTAAAAAGATTTATTTATTTTTATTTAATGCATATAAGTGTTTTGCCTGCATGTATGTCTATGTACCATGTGTGCCTCGTTGAGGGGGTTGGGAGTGATCTGCCTATCTTAGGAATGTCTCAAATTGAATTGAGGCACCAGAGAATAATGATGTGTTATCTCATTGCAGAAATGCAATAAGATATTAGAGTATGTTGTGCAAAATTTTCCAGGACTTGCAGGTGTTGGATCTGGACAGCGGTAATTTCAATGAAACTGCCATTAAGCATCTCTGTGACTTGATGTATCCATCTTCTAAGAATCCTCTGACTGTGTTTAAGCTTCAAAGCTTGTCATAAGTTTCATAGGCATCCATTCTTTAAGTAGATAGAAGATATTCTATCTCCTCCTTGAGGAGACTAATGCATAAATAAATGCAGAACTAAATCCAAAGTAGCAAAAGAAATAGCCAAGAGCCACATATCTGAGGTTCTTCTTTTTTCTTTCTTTTCTCTCTCTCTCTCTCTCTCTCTCTCTCTCTCTCTCTCTCTCTCTCTCTTTCTTTCTTTCTTTCTTTTTTAGCAGAACCGAAGTTTATTGAGACTAATGTCCATGCGTGTATAAATTCACTGCTTTCAAGGCTGGTACAATGTTTGCTTGTTTCCTGCAGCACTTAATATTTCTCTACCAAACTTGGAAAATGGGCCACAGACATGGTCTAATAAGGTGGATGAAACAACTGGAGAAGGTCCTAGTTGTAAGGGAGAGACACTAAATGCTAAGCAGCACACTGTCTTCAAAAGCGGCATACCATTTTTACTTTGTAGTAATTTGGCTTTCTTTGTAGGTAAGCATTGACACAGGCATGGAGAAAGGCTTGACTGATACAGAAAAAAATCCTGATATGGTTATTTCGATAAGAATTCCCTCCCTGCACATCATTAAGTTCCTTGCAATATTGAACATTATCAAAAGTACAATAAGGGTACAGCTCTGTGGTAGAACATGTACTTATTAGCACACAATTCCTGGCTTGATTCCCAGCACCAAAACAAAACAAAACACACACACACACACACACACACACACACACACACACACACACACACACACTTCCAAAACGAACAGCAAAAATTACAGTAGCAACTTAGGTGAAATGTAGCAAGAGAGATTCAATTGGTCTTTCAGACTAGGAAATGGAGCTGTCAGTGCTTTGGATGTGAAATCTACCATGTGTCTGGAAAGTAATTCTGTACTTTAGGAGCAAGAACATAGGATATGAAAACTTTGTCACTCCAAGTTCTGGCTGAATTCATGGGCTGTGCCACCTTTGTTCCATTTACTGACAAATTTCCATTTTGTGAAGGAAAGAAACCTTATAGCACATTTTGGATATAAAGACAGGGCAGTGTAACTTAAAAAAACTCTGGAGACTGTCGCATTTATATTTGGTTTTAACAGCTATTTTATATGTGAGCAGTTGCATTGGTTACTGATTTTGTAAAATGTTGAGTGGTCATGTGCTTAAGTTATGAATACATCAATGTGAACTATTAGTGTATTTAAAGTGATGAGTTCTGTAACAACTGCAATGTGCAGTAAACAAATCTCTAAAGGGATGGTTTAACATTTTTCTCATGAGGTAAAGAAGCCCATGAAAAAAATTCCTGACTGGCAATTCTTAAATCGGAAAACTCAATTTGTATAAGATATAAAATGAGTGAGACAATTCCCAAAGAGCTGTAAATCCAGATTCACTAAACTTGCTTACCTAATGCTGTCTTTCTAAACAGTGTTCCAATGAATAGATAGTTTTATTTCCTGAAGGTGTTCTGTTAAAACGTCACAAAGTTGGGCATGGACCATATGAAACGAGAAATCTGCCATGTGTCTTTAGGAACAGTACTGGTTCCACTTCTGCACCACTTGTGAGGCCCAGGTGCCCCCTCTAGTGGTGCCATCAAGGATGGCACAATTTGTGGCCTACTTCTTAGGACCTTAGTCCACAAACATGGTAAGAGGCCAGATAGCAAATATTTTAACTTTGCAGGCAATACATTCCAGTCTGTCACAACTACTTGATTTCCTTTCGTAGTATGAGGCAGCCACAGGTAGGTCATAATGAAGATGTGGCTGTATTCTGATAAAACTTGGACTTCATAAGATTTGCATGCTACAACTGTCATTCTTTGGGCCATTTCCCCCAACCATTCAAAACATTAATGACCACTGTCAGCTTGTGAGCTGTACAGAACAGCCAACAGGTGAGACTCGACCTAAAAGTAACATTTGGTGAGCCCTTTCTAGCTGGGAAGGAAATGCTATGTTGTCTGAAGTAGTGTTCTGGAGTGGAGCAGAGGCACTGGAGTAAAGACAGGAAGAAGTATCTACTTAGTGGCATCTGACTCCAAGGCCAGTCTATACAATGGCTTTGTTTAGTATTTTATTTTTCCCTGGGATAGTGGCAGCATGCACATATATATACACTGTGAAATTTGTTTTTCAAATTCTAGGTAAGAAAAACATCAGTAACAAAATTATGAATACGTATTTACAAGTAAGACATTTTCCATTAGCATGACAATTTTCATGATAAATTAAAGTCAGCATAAAGGGACATGTGCAATTGTGCATAATAAAAACATTCAGACCATCTCTGTGCTGACAGAACTCCTACACTCCTCTGGGCATTAAATCTGACTTTAGAGCTTTTACTTCCTTTCCCTCACACATCTTTGTCATTGCTGAGAAATGAGACTGCAGGCAGCTGCAAGGTCTGGTCAGTCAGGTGTGTACTCTTTAGTGAGCATGCTGAACATTTGCCCCAACTTTGCTTTTGAAACAATCCACTAACCTGCTGAAGATCAAAGGACAAACCTGCATATTTACTGATTTGGCTAGTATGCTTATGGTATAGACCTGTGTGTTTGCTGATTTGGCTACTATGCTTATGGAATAATAAATGTGTAAGTCACTGGTACATTTTCATATTGCTCCATACATAATTATCTACCACATGTCAATTCTATAAACATTCCCAGTAGCATGTAAGGTAATACACATATGGATCCTTGTTCTGTTATACGAGTATATCACCACTTAACAAGCAGAAAAGCAGCAGTGACTCTCCTAACAGCAAAGGTTTTCTTAACATGATGACACCACTTCTGTTTGGTTCATAGAGAAGCAGTCCCACTTCTAGAGTGGAAGGACAACTTCCTCTCTTTACCATGAGAGCTCTGTTGACACCTTCATCCCTTCCACACATCAGTCAACAGCAGAGTTTGGCTTCGACATCCTAACTAGAAATGTGTACTATTGGCCATCTGTTCTGATGGTTAGCAACTACTGCAATCTCACTCAACTTGTGCTTTTATTCTTCTTTGGAATGGCAGTTCCAGTACTCACTAAATAGAATATTAACAAATGAGAATGTCAGCCTTCTAGAAGTAACATATCCATCTACTGTAGAGCAAGTCCAACTTTTTCCGAGTCCGTCCCTGAACACCTCCAGTTGTACAAATAATACTATAAGTTCCCGCCTCCTATACCAAACTTGAGTTTTTCCAAGAAGGTTTTATTTCCCATCAAGTCTAGTGCATTGAATACATCAAATCCTTTCAACTTGGCTATAATGAGCGCATCATTCGTGAGGTCCAGCAGGGGTGTCTCTGTGTGAATGTTGTAGAAGGAATAGACAGCCTTGAGGCTCTTGTGAGCTGGGTGGTGCATAACCGTGGAGGGGAGTGTGTAGAAACTCAGGAAGTCAGTCAGCTTCCCACTGGGACTCTCCACCACAAATGTGTTAATGATGTGCTCCCGGGGGAGGAACCAGTGGGCCACTTCCTCTTCATCCATCACTGGAGCTAGATGAAACTGCTTCAAGCAGCTGTTGATGAGTTCTCGGACTGCTGTGACGTCTTTCGGTTCCATTGGTCTCAAGCCTGAAGTCTTTGTAACATCCAGAAGTCTGTACAGCTTCATCGTTCTCTGTAAGGTCATGTTTCTACTCAAGTGAGAAAATTTCACCTCTACCAGTTTCCTGGCGTTTAGGGATTGGTGCCAATACCTGCATGTGGCCACAGGCTTAGGAAGAACCACTCCGGCAGTATGCACAGCCTGAAAGATTCCTTCTAGGTTCACTCTTCTAGTTATTTATCGAATTAACACTTGGGCTATCCGTTTTGATCTCGGTTTCTTATGGACACAAAGAAAGTTGATTTCTACCATCCTCTTCACACTGTCATAAATTCGGATGTTTGCTGGAATGGCACTTATGAAACCTACTAGCTTTTTATTTGAAGACACTCGGACCCTACAGTGCCATTGCAGAAGCCAGCCTGGGGGACACAGAGCCCACAAGAGTAACTCAGGCTAATAGTCGAAGAGGAACATACTGTCATCATCTTCCACATAATTCTCATTCAGCAATGTGTACAACTCCTTCAGCACTTCAGCGTTACTCAAGTCTAAAGTGTCCCACATAAAACCTTGTGGCAAAGAATGCAGTTCCTGGCGGATATTGTCCTTGTCTGGTTCAATTGCACCATGATATGTTATGACTTCATTCAATTTGGGCACTGGCTGTGTGTCCCAGAACTGGTATCTGCGCTTTGTGGCCTCATCAATGTTCCTGGCTGGGCCTTGGCATGAAGAGAGCAGCTTCATTGCTCTCTGGATGTCCTGTAGCTTCTGAATAGGTATGGTGGGATTTCATGGCTGCTCCCGCTAAAATCTGCTGCCAGATGGCGTTGTGTTTTGAAGACTGCTGATTTTTAATCTCTTGGGGGTCAGATGCAGAATCGAACTTGGTACCCCCAGAATTCGGCTTCTCCTTTTTTTCTCTTCTGTTTCTTCTTTTTATTTTTTGCTCCCAAATCCCCTCCAGGGCTTCCTTTGGTGTGTTCCGTCTCCTCCTCATTGTCTCCGACTATCCCGCAGGTGTCCTGGTCGTCCAGCTCTAGGCTCTGCTGGCTGGCCGCAGACTCGCTGTCCTCCGCCATCGCGGCAGCTCTGAGCGGCTGGGGAGGCGGTGCTCCGAGCCCTGAGGTTTTTCTATATAGGGGTTTGTAAATGTTTATACATTGTGTGTGTGTGTGTGTGTGTGTGTGTGTGTGTGTGTGTGTGTGTGTACACAGCCAACAGGAGTTGGTTATGTTCTAGAGACTGCAATGAATGTTAACTAAAAATCTAGATTTAAGGTTATTTTGATTGTGTCTATGTATGTGTGCATCTGAATTGGGTCCTCTGGAGTGAGAGTTATAATAAATCATGAGCTGCCTGACATGGATAACTAGAATGCCCAAACAAGCATAGTTTGTGTGGCAAAGTGTGGGATGTCTACAAGTTGCTTGGCCATGTACCCCCACATCCTGTTATAATTCGCCATTTGTCCTTATTGCACAGGTGTCCCTTCATGACTAACTTTGGAGATGGTACATTATTTCACACTCTTCTTCCACTACCTCACCTGAAATCTGTGAACCTGTATGGCACCAATCTCTCCAATGATGTGGTTGAAAATATGTGCTCTGTGCTGAAATGCCCAGCATGCAGAGTGGAGGAACTACTGTAAGTCAGTGCATTGTCTACACTAAGCAGTTTCATTAAAATTACTTTTAAAATCACTTTTAAGGTTTATCTTTGAAAGTTCTGACTTGCATTTGCACATACTACAGAAAATGAATTTCATTATGATAGTTTCTTTTTCTCTTTGTAAAAATGTGTGTGTGTGTGTGTGTGTGTGTGTGTGTGTGTGTGTGTGTATGTAGGTACCTTCAGAAGCCAAAGAGGGCTGTGAGCTATCTGATGTGGGTTCCTGAATTTGAACTCCAGTCCTCTGTTGAAGCAGCAAGTGCTCTTACCTGCTGATCCGCTCTCCACCTCCCCCATGACACCCTTTCGCCTGTGTTTATAATGTACTTCGATCACATTCACTTGTGTGCTGTTGGTTCCCACTCCCTTCTGAAAAATTTCCCCTTGTATTTTGATGACTTCCTTTGTTTTCTGATGGCTTGAATACCAACATAATAGCATATCTGGATTGTATTACACTCATTACTTGGTGTGGGGGGCAGGGCACCTATGGAAATCAGAGGTCAGCATGCAGAGGCACCTTGTGAAAACTACCAGCAGAGAAACAATCTGTAAGTAAAACTTCCACATGGCCCTTGATGGAAGGCTAAGAAGAAAATGGGAGGCAGCCCTGCAACTGCAGGGCAATGTGGAAACAGCATGAGAATGAGTTGAAGTTGGCAGAGTACTGTTGCTCTTAAGCTACATGATTGATAGCTCAGAGTGAGTTTATCACCATTGGTGCTGTGGTATTGTGGCTCATGCTGAGAAACTTCCATTGCAGTCTTTTCCTCTGGCTGTGTACAGGAATTACAAACCTTTGTATTTCGTGAGAGCTTGGTGATGGTGGCAGAATCACTTCTTCTGATATTTGGACTGTTGCCTTGATTCCTGACACAAAGCTTCCCACCTCTTGGCGTTCTCCAGGTGATAGGATCAACTAGTACTCTAATGAATGGTCTTTGGTGGGCAACTGCATAGTGACCAGTCCCCAGAAGAACCAAGCTGGAACCATGTTCTGTAACTGTCATTCTCGTCCCCCATCCTCAGTGAGAATGTTAGTTTGGAGTTAGCCTATCATGTTTACATGATAAAGACTCCATTAAAAAAATCCCAAAAAGTTTGGAATATTTTCATCCTGCTTTGTATTAACTGTCACCTTGACTCAAAGAACAACATCTTGATTCAGTGATTGTCTTTATCAGATTGGGCATGTCTGTCAGGCATTATCCTGATGGTTAATTAATATATGAGGGTACAGTCTGCTATGAAGAGGCATGGTTCCCTGGGTGGGTGGTTCTGGTCTTTATAGGAAGTCTAGCTAACTAGGCAAGAAGCAGCTCCTTCATGATTCTTGCATCCGGGTTCCTGCTCTGACTTCCCCAGTGATGGACTGTGAGCTGGAAGTGTAAGCCAAACCATTTACTCTCTAACCAGCTTTGGTCAGGGTGTTTTATCACAGTGATGGGATGAAAGGAGAACCAGGGGTCTTCTAGTTTGGCAAATATATCCATATGGAGCACTCTACATCCATAAGGCAATGTTCACGTACTTGGGATCCTTACAGATCTTACTCCATGCTCGTGATCTGTTTCTATTATCCTCCATCATATCTTTTGTATATACTAAACTGACAAGGGAGATAGCAAAACCCATAAGCTTTATAATCTCCTCTGTAAGTTAAGCACAAGGAGCAGGTTTTAATAATGTCAGAAGCACAGGTCTATTACAATGGGCTTTCTAACTGATAACTGAAATCTAGAGGGGAGGGTCACTGTGATTGACTCAAGAGGTGTGTGTGTGTGTGTGTGTGTGTGTGTGTGTGTGTGTGTGTGTGTGTGTGTTACAGTGATATTGGTAATTAGACATACTGGATTACAGACCATATTTTAGTGATGGGGTCTATCTCTGCATTAAAGGGCAGGACTTCTACCCACTACATTCCAGTAACATCTATCTCTCTGTTGGTTCTTGTGGCAACCCATAACCTCACCAGCATTTCCAAATGGATCCCAGAGAGTAAAAGTCACCCATATCTGAAAACCACTGGCTTGGGCTTATTCCCAATCAGTAGAACTCTGTAATTCACAATGATAGTCACAGAATTATACTTACAAATTAAATAAGCCTATGATGTAGGTGTGGACTGGTATGTACAGTATTAGAATCTGGGTCATTTGTTTGAACAATAGGTAGTCTTACATAGATCACCTGAAGATGTTATTCCTAACCTGTGACATGTATCTCTAATGTTGGTTGGGGAAATGTGACATTGTTATGCCCAGATTGTGACCCCCCAAAGAATCCACCGTAGACCTTTGGATGTCCAGAATGCAACAGCAAGGTTTATTCTGCAGATACAAGTCTAGACAGGGACTCATTCCTACACCCAATACAGTGAGGCAGGGAGGAGTGTCTCTTTCTTGGGGAAGTTAGTTTTTATAGGCAAAACCCATAAAATTTCTTAGAGGGGAGGGGGTTAGTACGGGTCCATCCTTGATTGGTCAAGTTTTTCTCGGGCCTGGACTCGATCTTATTTTATCTTATCTGTTTGCCCTGTCAGGAGTTTTACAACTCATCTCCGGGGTCTGGTCTTGTTATCTCTGGAGAGGGGCATCTCGTGGTTAATTGGTTACCATCAGACATCCTGACTCTGTTCTTTTGTTCCTGGGGCTGGCGCCATCATTTCTGGGGACTTGAAACTGGCCTGGCCTAGATCACAGTCCCCAAAGCCGCCACTGAAGACTTTTAGGTACAGAATGCAAAAGTAAGGTGTTTTCTAAGTTTACAAGTCTCCAGGGAGGCTCTTCCAAACCTCTCACTCACAGCAGGGAGGTTGGAAGGAGCCTCCCCTTTCTTTATGAGGCTAGTTCTTAAAGGCACAGACCATATAATTTATTTTAACCCACATCCCTTTTTAGTCTTTTGGTCGAATATCCTGACTTTTCCAAAGTCCCTGTAGCAGATACAGCCACCTGGGGAAAAGGGGTCTAAGTTCTTATCTACACTTAGGAATCCTGGTTTAAGCTTCTCTTTGTCTGTAGGGGATAGAGTGGGGGGTTTTACTGAGGTATCACATTTCCCCCCTTTCTTTGTTCCTAGAGGGGCTCAATCATGAGCCCCTAACTTGCTCTAATTTAAGAGATTCCCATGTTCTCACTTCGGGGTCTGCACACGACTTGTATTCAGTGGTCCTGACTTGTGTATAACCCCATTGTACCATGAGTTATATGCTGCCTAGCCTCTGTTTTATAAATTGTACTAGTCTGTTAAGTATATAGGGCCTGAATAAGATAATGAGGATCACAGTGGGCCCTATTAGACTTGCCTCTATGTTAGGGAGCTTTTTTGACCCAGCTGAAAAGGGAAAATGGACGAAGTGTTTTCTTCTGGAACTGCTTCAAGCTGGCACTGGGGCGCAGTTGTCGGGCATGGGGCAGAAAGTTGAAATGCTGGTCAAAGACTGGGCAAGGGGCATTTGTCAGAAGCATGTAGCTGCCTGACCCCATAGGGACAGGGAAGAATCATGTTAGCTGGGCTGGTCCACGTCAGCTTTTAGCAAGTCTGGAGCTCACAGTCGTCTGGAGCAATGTAGTCAGCAACTGAAGCTTGGAGGTGACTGCCAGCCAAATGGAGATCTGTTGAGACAAATTTAAACTAGAAACAGAAGTTAAAATTTATGAACTTATTTGGAACCCCTACGTCCATATCTTTAGTAATGGGAAAAGCACTAGTCCCAAAACTATGAGAGGAAAATACTATCTTTAGGAATACTTATCTGGGGTCCTTCCGACCTCCGTGAAGTGGGTCTAGGTTTTATGACTCTTTTGATCCTTTGAGGCCTACTTACAAAATGACATAAAAGTTTTAGATATGTTAGTATTACTAATCTGTACTGAAATCCATATTGTAAACAAAGCAGGTAATGGGTATCTGTAAAACAGCAGAAGTGGACTCATACCTTTGAGTCCCAACAAGAACTACAGATTTGGGTTAAAAGCTTGTGCATTTTTCTTCTGTCCAGAAAGCCAGGTATAAATTGGACAGAGATTTTTGGCCTCATGAGAAGCATTTTTAGGTTTATATTTACATATATTTAGATGACATCTAAAACAAATTTAAAATGTTGAGCTTGTAACTGAACAATAAGTAGTCATTGCTCTACCAGCTCATCAGGGCTCCTAAATGTTAAGCTCTGAACCATAGAACAAGAGAGTAATCTGAAACATATTTTATCTTAAATCATTTTTTTTTGAGATCGTCAAAGCTTAGAAGTTTTTTTGTTGTAAAAGTGAACTAACAAGCTAGTTATCTCCTTGCAGAAGGATCTGGTTGATGCTCCCATGCTGACAAAGTTAGAGCTAGCCTAGCCATCAGTACTATCAGAAATCTGAGAAGGATAATATCTGAGTGCAGACCAAGAAGCTTCCAATCCTATAAATTACAGGGACCAATCCCTACCCAGGTCTCTAGAGCGTTGGAGGCAGAAGTCATAACAGCATCAATCTTCTTTCACCATCCGGCCCATTAAGATCCTGTTTCCTGACTTCAGCACCAGCAGTTCTGTCACAAGCTTCCCATCAGTTTCTTTACCAGGCTCTAATGTGACCATCACTTTTCCATCAGGCTGGGGGATGCTTCGGAAGAGACAATGTTGCTCCCAGATGAACTGTCCAGTCAACTTGATATTTACATCTACCTGGCCAACCCTGGTGACATTATCTTTGATGTGGTAGGGAAGACATTCAGATATCAAGGGGTCTTCATTTAGATTTGCCAGGTAGGGAGTCTTTTACAGTACAGTACCATCCTCTCGGACAGCCATGCCCATCTTAGCCAGCAATGTTTTTCTCTCCATTTTGAGGGCTTTTGTCTTAGGAGGCTTTTTTTTTTAAGTCTCATTTATCTTGGCAATAATCTTTTTCCGTCTCTTGTAGCCTCTCTATGGCTTCCTCAGGCCCAATTTGGGGCTCAGCACTGGGGGAGAAGGAGGGCTCCAGCTCCCCATTGTGTGGAGGAGGAGACTAGGGTGAAGCTGGGGTGGGAGGAGATGATACCACTGACAGAGCATCTCCAGGACTGTCCTCTTTTACCTTTAGACCTCTTAGGGCAGAGGCTGAGAGTCCCTGAGCCATCAGTAGCTCCCAAAAATGTGCCACCTCCTTCTGCAGCTCTCGGGTAAGCCAGGCATTGGGGCATCTTGCCCTGTGGTCAGTGTAGCCATGATCCAGGCAGAGACGTTGTGGTGCCTTGTATGTAATCTTCTTTGGAGACCTTGGGTCACTGCTAGGATTGGAAGCCTGTCTGATATAATAAGCTTTTAGATCAACATTTAAATGCCATATTCTGCAGATCTCTGAAGTATGAGGGCTGTCCAAGTGTATCTGAATAGACAAACTTTGATTCTAGTTACTTGTTTCAAGCTCAACCCTGAAAACATATGCAAGGGACTGAGTAAATAAGTAAACATATCCCTGTAATATTATATCAGTATTTATTTATCCTGATTATAATTTAAAAAGAACTCAATTATTTATGACTGACTATTTATGTTCTTTAATAGTCTACAAAAGTAGCCTAAAAACAATGCTTTTAAGTTGAAGCTCTTCTAGCATCAAATACAGGTTCAGTAAAGAAACCAAAATAAAATATCATTATATAACATTCTGAAGCCTGAACGTACCTTGGGTAAGAAGAAACATTTTTTAAGCCATTGGTTTTTAACTATAAAAACTGTTCTTAAAAGACTGAGATCTCTCAAATGTCTTTCACCACTGCAACTAGACTCTTTTTGGAACTCTAGTCCTGCCATACATTTGCAAACCTCAGCTGTTTCCTATGATTCCTTTATGTTGCAAAGTTTGGCTGCCAGAGCAAGGTATATTCTTGTATATAAAAGCATTGATGTGCAGCTTTAATATTAATTAAATACCTTATTTATTAAACATATGTTGCCATCTATTTAAATTCTCTAGAAACTTGCTGTTGAACACTTGGTAAAGACATAAGTATTAGGTATTAACCCGAGTAGATCTTTATAACCTTAGTAAAAGATGGCTGCCAGCCACATGGCTGCCCATGAGGTCACCAGCCAAGATGGAGGGAGCCACGTGGTTGCTGTTTAAAGCTCGTTTTTTTAAAACAATAACTTGCACGCATACACACAGTTGGATCCAAGTTACATACATACATACAGTTAAAGCTTGCTTACATTTTTAAGTCACATACCTGTATACATACACATATAAGCAGTTTGCAGAATCATTAGCCATTCTTAAGATGAAAACAAATAAGAATTAACTTTTAAATTCAGTATTTGCAGGTATAAGAAACCATAACAAACAGTTTATATCACATCCCCTCTGACCTTCTACAACCTTCCATGTACCTTCAGTCCATTCCTTTGATCCCTCAAACATTTGCGCTAGACAAATTTTATTTTTTTTTCCTTAAAACAGTAACTCTTATCAAAGTCCTTCTTGTGATTTCCCTCAGTACTCTAGAATGTATTGTAAAGTTGCAATATTTTAAACAAGAACAGAAATACATGCATATACCATAACAAGAAGAACTCTGAATTTGCATCAGCACTATACCATAAACAAGAAACTGTTAGTTAAACTTATAACATAGCCATGGTAGCTTATCAATCATAGGCAGTGACATTTTATTCTTGGAGCCAGACCTTTATAACTTATTTTAATAGCTTGCATTTTATATAAAATCTTTATATCTTAGACCCTATATAAACCTTATTTAAATCTTATAATTTATTTAAACTTTAAAGTTGAACTTTAAAGTTTTATATTTTTATATCTTTTAACTATTTATTTAGACCCAAAATATCATATATTTAAACATTCATGACATGTTTAAGCCTTTAAATTTTTATATCTTAAACTGTTTTTTTTAATTAAAAATCATTTATTTAAACTTTTATTTTAACCAACAATAATTTGAAACCAATTTTTTAAATGGTGGCAAGTATTTGTAACACATTGAACTCAAATGACCAAAACCCATGTAAATTTTTGTTTTTCCTGTGGAAACAAAAGCATAATTTTTCTAGTATCTTGAACTGGTAACCTTTTTTTTTTTTTTTAAGCAAAACCAGGACAGAGAAGGGTTAACAAGAGAAATTCCTGGCTGGCAGAAGAAACCTTGAAGTTATCACAGTAAAGGAAGGGAGGGGGAGCAGTGGTCGGTCATAAAGTATGTCCTTGGCTGCCAGTGTTCCTGAAAAAAAAATTTTTGTTAACTCCTCTGACTAAAGTCAGATTTTCTGTTCAGTGTTCACACAGTTGTCAGTTGCAGGCAGCCATTGCCCTGTCCAGAGCAGGACATGAGAATCTTAGCCCGCCTGTACCGAGAGCACGCACCTCCACCCTCGTGAGAGCAGCCAGCTGCCTGCAGTCCTGATAGCAAGAGAGCTAGGGAGGGAGGGAGGTGAGTAGCAGAAACAGATGACATTACACAGACAATTCAAGTACCAGCACATCAGCACTGAGATGATGATGGCCTCACTCACAGCAAGCAAGCCCCTCGATTGCGGCTCGCACATCCTTCTGGTGGGCTAGGCAAAGGTCTAGTGGAGAAGAAGGGGACTGTCCCATAGCGTCCGTCACAGTCAAGTCAACAATGAGAACAGTTAACACACTACACACAAGACCAAGGGCACACGAAAGAAAAACTTTGCCCCAACGAGACAACCAACAAAGCTCCAAGAACAATGACAGCCTGATGTGCTCTGTGGAGAGTGACCCTCCAGTCTCAATCACACCAAAAACAATCCAGACTCGAGGATCTCTGTCCTTGATCAAACAGACATCAGGGGGCTTTCACATCCCTGTCAGTCAGACATGTACCTTGTTTCTTGGAAGAGAAACAGAGTGTAAAGTAACAATGACCACAATAAAACATACAAAAAAAACCCCACAAAATGGCTCTAACAATTTCCCGGGACAAAATACAAAGTGGCACTTTTTCCCACCATGGGGAAAGGTACCCAAAGATGCTCCTCTCCTAAGCACTCCCTGGAGGAGACTCCCAAAATCAAATGGTCACCTCTGAGGTGGCCCCAAATGGCTCGGGACTAGGGGGTCCCTTGCCCAAATGAGGGAATGAGACGTCTCTCTTTCCCTCCCAGGATCACTGTCCGGACACGTCTGTCCCAGTGAGAGCCTGCAAAGTACAAATCGAGCCCGCAAAGTACAAATAGAGCCTGCAAAGTACAAATCAGTCGACCGGCGCAAAACATAACGAGACAAGACAGAGACAGAGACAGGACAAAGAGCGCTCTTACCGGTAGATGTCAATAAACCTCTGGACCCTTGAGGGTCCCGGTGGGGTCTCTGGGGTTTCCCGGCCAATGCACCAAATGTTATGCCCAGATTGTGACCCCCCAAAGAATCCACCGTAGACCTTTGGATGTCCAGAATGCAACAGCAAGGTTTATTCTGCAGATACAAGTCTAGACAGGGACTCATTCCTACACCCAATACAGTGAGGCAGGGAGGAGTGTCTCTTTCTTGGGGAAGTTAGTTTTTATAGGCAAAACCCATAAAATTTCTTAGAGGGGAGGGGGTTAGTACGGGTCCATCCTTGATTGGTCAAGTTTTTCTCGGGCCTGGACTCGATCTTATTTTATCTTATCTGTTTGCCCTGTCAGGAGTTTTACAACTCATCTCCGGGGTCTGGTCTTGTTATCTCTGGAGAGGGGCATCTCGTGGTTAATTGGTTACCATCAGACATCCTGACTCTGTTCTTTTGTTCCTGGGGCTGGCGCCATCATTTCTGGGGACTTGAAACTGGCCTGGCCTAGATCACAGTCCCCAAAGCCGCCACTGAAGACTTTTAGGTACAGAATGCAAAAGTAAGGTGTTTTCTAAGTTTACAAGTCTCCAGGGAGGCTCTTCCAAACCTCTCACTCACAGCAGGGAGGTTGGAAGGAGCCTCCCCTTTCTTTATGAGGCTAGTTCTTAAAGGCACAGACCATATAATTTATTTTAACCCACATCCCTTTTTAGTCTTTTGGTCGAATATCCTGACTTTTCCAAAGTCCCTGTAGCAGATACAGCCACCTGGGGAAAAGGGGTCTAAGTTCTTATCTACACTTAGGAATCCTGGTTTAAGCTTCTCTTTGTCTGTAGGGGATAGAGTGGGGGGTTTTACTGAGGTATCACAACATCTCAAGTGAGGCTTGTGGCATGATTGCTACTTGCCTAATCTACTGCAAGGTGAAACATCTCTCATTGGTTGAAAATCCCTTGAAGAACAAAGGAGTGATGTTACTGTGTGAAATCCTGAAGCATCGAAGCTGTGTCCTGGAGACACTGATGTGAGTTGGTCTGGGAGAGCATGCCCTGGAGATATTGCAGAACCCTGCACATGGATGCAGCCATCATAAAAGTGATCAAATACCCACTAAGGAATGCATGAGGACAAGGGATGTGTCACTAGACTCAGTCACTTGCCCATGCCTCAGTTGCCAAATCAGTAAGTGGAGCAAATGCAAACAGATACACCATGAGACCAACTTTAGACAAGGAATACTAGCTCTGAAATTCCCTATATATAATTTTTAGCTTAATGAATATGAATATTATGGGGTAAATGATGCCCCTGGAAAGAGATTGGATACCAGGCAAGAGGAGAATATAAATAAGAAAAAAATTCCTTTCAAAGGCAGAGCTTCCTCCATCTTACCTAAGTAACTGTAAACTATCTCCTGCCCTGAGGTTGAGGTTGGTTGCTCATGGTAGCAGAATACCAGACTAATATTGGGATCTAATTGCTAGCAATCCACAGAGTTTATTTAATGATCAAGGAATTTATTTGGGGGTTAACTCACAACCATAGGGGATTTATCGTAGGGTCTAGGAGAGCTGAGCTATGTCCCATGCTGAATGGCTTGGCCCAAGATCTCAACATCCAAACCACGAAGTAGCCAAGAGACAGATGCATATATACATCCTAGGTTTTACAAGTTCCCCAGTGGCAATGCCCCAGGGGCATGTTCCTCAAGGTCATAGGCAGGTGTAACAGCTACAGCTGCCTCACTAGAGTCAGTGCTTCAGGGCCTGGCTCAAACAGCTACCCACCACAGACTATTGTCCCAGGGAAGCCATAGTAAATAACTTTATCGTTCCATCAATCAAAGGCCTTGGGATGGGGAATTACTAAAAGATACCTGGATTCGTAGAAGAGAAAGATTATACAAACACAAAATTAGTTATGTCCTCTCTGTCCATGTATTCATGCAGTAGTATGTACCCATGCAGCTTACAGACATGAACATGAATATGAAATGTAAGAACAGTGAATATGGACCATTATGGAGACATCTATTTATGGAAGAAAACTAGTGCAGATTAAGTAGCTCTTTCATGAACTGCTTATGACTAGACCAGAAATGTTCCATGTTCCATTTAAATTTCCTTTGGAATATTTGCATATCATGAGTCTAGGTAATGGTCCCTAATTCCAAATATGAAATTTATTTGCATGATATATAAAATATGTGCACATGCCTTGGAGATAATTTTATATAATACTTTCAGTGCCATTCAATCTGGGCTGGATACATGAGAGCACTTGTGGAATTTTCAAACTGTGTACTATGTGAATGCATGAGCAGCAGAAGCCAGAAGAGGTCAATAACCCCCTGGAACTATGGTTACAGGAGACTTGTGAGTACCATGTAGGTGTTATCTGGGTGCTTAGAACTGAACCCCTGTGTCCTCTGCAAGATCAGCAAGTGATCTTAAATGCTGCACCGTGTCTCCAGTCCTGATGTGAAACTTGTAAAAGAAAAGGAGAAAGATGACTACAAAAAGTTGAAACATATTTCAGGAGAGATAGGAAAAAATAACATTAGGAGACAAAATTATTCAGCTATTTAATTATTAGTTATTATCAAGTAGCTTGAATTAAATTACACATGGTGACTAGTAATTATAAAGAACTGCATTAAGCATGAGTTATTTCAAATATTATCTAGTCTTTAAAACACTAGCCTTTAACCCACACAAATAACAGGATGGGGAAAAATATTTAAAAGAAAATTGCAGGACTGGGCTGGGTAGTAGCTAAGTTGGTAAAACCCTTGCCAATCTAGCCTGATGCCCTGAGTTTGATCCCCAGAGCCTATGTGAAAAATCCAGGTGTGGTGACACACTGTAGAAGTGGAGACAGCAGGACCCCTAGGGCTCACTGGACAACCAGCCATGTCTAATAAATAAGTTCCAGGAAGTGAGAGACCCTGTCTCAAAGGAAGTGGGTGGTGTTCCAGAGTGTGACACCTGAGCTTGCCCTCTGACATCTACATACACCTGCACAGAGACATATACACACTCATGGACAACAAAAAGAAATTAAAAATGTAATGGAAGATATTTCACGAGGGCAGGATTCTGCAACATGGTGAATTTCTGATATTGATGGAAGAATTAGTTGATTGTTTTGCAAGTTTGATTTGTAAGTTGACAAATCAGTCAATTTTGGAAACATTTGTGGTGATTTACAACCTCATGTTTTCAAAACTTTTGTTTGAAAATGTTTCCATCATGTGTGTATACCCACACACATATGGAGGACAGAAGACAACTTGTGGAGGTTATTTCCTTCCATCATGTGGGATTGAACTAGGGTCCTCAGGCTTGGTGGCAAGGGCCTTTACCTGCATGTGGAGGCATCTCACCAGCCCATTTCAAAATTTCTTCATGCAAAGTGGAAATTCAGTATAGGGAGAACATGGTTGGGCATTTTCATGTGTTCTGGAGACACCATTACCCAGCTCGGGAGATTACAAACACTGCCTCACATATACATTACCCATAAATGTTCACTCCCAGTCTAGAGTCAAAAATGGTTCTGAAATTGATGTATGGAATTATAAATCCAGGTTATGTTTCCTAACATTTCATTTGCATTTGAGAACTTATTCCATATGTGCAGGTTGATTATGTGAGGGCCTGTGAAGATGTTTTGAACATTCTGTGAGAAAAATGGCTTATGCCTCTGCTCTGTTGACTTAGGTCCTTTACTGGGATTATAAAGAGTAATGTGCAGGCAAGGATGAGATGTTGAGAAGGGCTGGGGTGTGGACACAGGGGTAAATCATGGTGAGAAGGCTGTGGTTGGGGCAGTATTGACTGAAGGGGAGGTTGGACAGGCAGGGGTTGAAGTGGGCAGCAGATCTAAAAGAGCCTGGCAGAGCTCTGTATTAACTCTTTTTTATTTTAAATATTTTGTTTTATAATTATTTTAATTTTACATGTCAGCCAGGGATTCCCCTGTCCTCCCTCCTCCCATCCCCCAGCCTTCTCCCCAATTCACCCCTCCATTCCCACCTCCTCCAAGGCAAGGTCTACCAGCCCAGCCTGGTAGAATCAGTTGAGGCAGGTCAAGTCTCCTCCTCCCTAAACCAAGGCTGAGCAAAGTGTCTCAGCATAGGCCCTAGGTTCCAAAAAGCCAGCTCATGCACCTAGGACAGGTCCGGGTTTCACTGCCTGGGAGCCTCCTAAACAGTTTAAGCTAATCAACTGTTTCACTTATCCAGAGGGCCTGGTTCAGTTCCATGGGGGCTCTTCAGCTATTGTTTCACAGGTCATGTGTTTCTGCTAGTTTGGCTATTTGTCCCTGTGCTTTTTCCAGTCATGGTCTTCATATCTCTTGCTCATATAATCCCTGCTCTCTCATGCTAATGGGACTCCTGGAGCTCTACCTGGGGCTTGGCTGTGAATCTCTACATCTGCTTTCATCAGTTACTGGATGAGAGTTCTATCATGACAGTTAGGGTGTTCGGCCATCTGATCACCAGAGTAGGTCAGCTCAGTCACTCTCTCGACCATTGCCAATAGTCTATAGTGGAAGTATCTCTGTGGATTTCTGGGGGCCTCTCTAGCACTCTGCTTTTTCCTATTCCCCTGGCGTCTTCATTTATCTTGGTATCTCTTTCCCTATTCTTCCACTCTGTTCCTGATCCAGCTGGGACCTCACACACTCCCCCAACCCTTGCCCTCCATTACCTCCCCACACCCAGTTTGCCAGAAGCTGTAAACAACCTAGATGCCCTTCAACTGAAGAATGGTTAAATAAAATGTGGTACATAAACACAATGGAGTACTACTCAGCAGAGAAAAACAATGACAACATGAGGTTTACAAGCAAATGGATGGAACTAGAAAATACGATTCTGAGTGAGGTAACCTAGACTCAGAAAGACAAACATGGTATGCACTCACTCATAAGTGGATACTAGATGTAAAGCAAAGTATAACCAGATTGTATTAACTCTTTATAGTTAAATGTGACATGACTTATGGTTATGGACATCAGGCAAAAAAAAAAAAAGCAGGCAGAGAAGGTGGAGAAAATTGAGGCAGCCAGCTGTACCCTATCAGAGAGACCTGTGTTCTGATCTCAATTTGTGAAATTCAAGGGGAACTAATGCCCAAAATCTAAGGGAAAATTTTCAAGAAAAAAATTAACCATGTAGTGTGTTGACTGCTTAAGACATTATTTTTTAAAGGGAGGCGTGGTCCCTTACTTCCAAGGTCCAGGGAACACTGAGGAAGAAGTGGTAGAAACATGGTAAGAGTTTGGCAGGACTGTTGTGTAGTGGGTAGCCATTCCAGCTTGGATCTGGAAGTTCCAACCCCCATTGAGACTCTGGCAACTGTCACGCCTATGAGGCGGGGCCAAGGGAGGCATCTGGAGACCTGATACCTGGATTGGCGAGTGCTCTTTTTGTTCCTGGATGCTAGATGGTAGAGGTTGACTGAGCAGAGCTCCAGAGAACACCACTGGACTGTGATACACTTTCCCCAGACCCCCGCAATCTACCTATTCCTTCATTTGTAATTCACCCACTAAATAAATCTTCCTTTTAACTACGTGGAGTGGCCTTAATAATTTCACCAATACTGCTGCACACCAACCTCTTCTAGACTTGAGAAGGCAGGTACACTCATGAACTGACAGGAGCAGCGGCTGTCTGCACAAGAGCTGCACAAGCTCAAGCCGGTCAACCCTCCATCACAGACAGAGGAGGGGCTCATGACCCCACCCCAGCTGAGCAGCTAGAGACATTTGTGGCTTCAAGGGGAAGGAGGGTCAGTTTTCTTCAGGGATGTGGGCCCTGTAGGTTGCATATTCTCCAGAGCATGCACCTACATCCACACACTTGTGGGCATCACAACTTAGACTCAGTGAGCTATTGGAGAAGAAAAGGACTTGAAGTTTGGAAAGGAATGTGGAGGAGAATGGGGAAAGGATATGATCAAAATACATTATATATATATATATATATATATATATATATATATATATATATGAAATTATCAAAGAATAAACCAATAGATTTTTAAATATAAGTGTAAAGATAATGAGTGTTTGGTAATTTTTATTTTTTAGGTAAGCTTAGTGATAATGGCATGGGTGGAACAGGTAGTGAGAACAGATGAGCATCAGATATGTTCATGGGTGAGCTAAGATGTAGGACAAGCTTTAAGTATCTCATAGAAAGTGAGTAGGGACACAAAAGGGAGAGGCTTAAGATTATGAGATTGGTGACAATGACATTATATTAGTATTCACAAGTTTGAGAAAAGCCAACACGGTATCAAGTTATAATGTATGAATGAGGAATAATAAACATCATGGCTAGGCAATTAAACAATGAATAAAACAGTCATTTTTACTTCAGTGTTTAACTTTAATCTTAACATCTTGATAGATTCTTTATATAGACATCTATATTACATATCTATATATATGATAGGGTCCCTACTCTCTGGGAGAGAATCATGCCTTCTCTTGACACTTGGTACATTCCTCTTTCATTCCTAGGGAAGGGTGACAGGGAGGTCAGCATACAGGTAAAGAGAGGCACGTGATTGTCAACAAAAATTGAGATGCTGATATGGCTCAGTGGATGAAGGCACTTGCTGTCCAGCCTGACAACCCGGGACCCACATAGTAGAAGGGGGAGGATGGACTCCCATGAATTGACCTCTGATCTTCCATGTGCACTGTAGCATGTGCCTGTATAAACACATACAAATTAGTAAATGTAATGAAAATAAACAGCACTTTCTTTTTCACTCCAGACTGGACAAATCTACATTGACTGAGGAGTCACAGATGCTACTGCAAGCTGTGGAAATGAAGGAAAAACTGGATATCTTACATTGTCCCTGGGTCAAAGAGAAAAGCGAGAAGAGGGGTGTCCGTCTGGTATGGAACAGCAAGAACTGATCTTGAAACAATGGCTTTTCCTTCGTCATATTCCTCCTGTGTACCCTGTCCCAAGTTGCACACCTGGTACTGGTAGCTGATTCCATGGTTGTTCTTTCACAGTGTCCTGCCCCCATCCATCTTTATACTTCCCCTCACCACTTTACAATATTTAGATAACAAATACATTTAATAAACTCTAAGCATGTTTGAAAACATGAATGAATCCTTAATGGCTGTCTTAGAGTGTTGGGGTTTGAACATAAAGAGACCCCGATTCTCTTACAGTTCTGGTTGGGAGTCATGTTGGTAACATGTCTACACTGGTGTTGTTCTCAGTGCAGTGAACATCCACCTGAACTGTAGTTCATGCCGTGATCCTACAAGACACCAACGTCACAATGCAAAAAATGGGAAACATGAAGATCATATCTAGAATCCCCAAAGTTAAAATCAGGAATCCATACTTTTGGAAAAGTGATCTCAAAAATTCTTTTTCCAAGTTCCAGGGATCAGGCCTAAGGTTCACCCTTTATTCCTTAAAAGAGGGGCTGGAAAGATAACACAGTGGTTTAAAGTGCTCCCCGCTCCTCAGAGGGTCAGAGTTCAAACCCAAGCACATACATTGTGTGGCTCAAAACTGCCTGTAACTCCAGCTCTAGGGTATCTGATGTGCTTTGCACATCACCAGGCTTCCACAGACACCTACATGCAAGCACACAGATTCACATATATACACACAAATAATAAACCTCTAAAACTTAAGATTTTACATGTTAACTGTTAGTCACTATTATGTTGGCAGTAAATTACCATAAAGAACTCAGTCCTATTTAAACAATATTTTAAATTTTAATAATCTAAACCAGTGTTTCTCAACTTGTGGATCGCAACGTCAAAGGGGATTGCATATCATGTATCCTGCTTATTAGATATTTACATTATGATTCATAACAGTAATGAAATTGTGGTTATGAAGTAGCAATGAAATAATTTTATTGTTGGGCGGGGGTCAACACAACATGAACTGTATTAAAGAGTTGAGGCATTAGAAAAGTTGAGAAACACTGAATAGTTAGATTGTTTTTCTTTTAAGAAAATATTTATTATATGGATGTGTGTGTACCAGGTGTGTGTGTACCATGTCTGCACAGAAGCCCTTGGAGGTCAAGAGGCCATCAGATCCCCTGGAGCTGTAGTTACATGTGGTTATGAGCTGCCATGTGGGCGGTAGGAATGGACTGGGTCCTCTGAAGGAGCAATGAGCACTCTTCATCTCTGAGCCATCTCTCGAGTCCGTAAATTATTTTTTCAAAAACTAGAAAAAGTATTCTTACTAATTCAGTTGAGTTTTCCTAATAGAAACAACTGGGTTTTTCCACCCTAATAATTCAGCTTCAGTTTGACTCTGGTACGCTTAATGCAATGTAGATTTTTTTTCCTTAACCTAATGAGATTCCTACTCTTTAATTTTAAATTATTTGCATGTGCACATGAGTGAAGTTGCCTGTGAGGCCACCAGAGGGCACTATATCCCCTGTATCTGGATTTAAAGGCAGCTGTGAGGGTTTGGTGTGGATGTGGGCAAACTCCCTTCTTCTGCAAGAGCCATGGTGCTCTCAACTGCTGAGCTGCCACTCTAGCCTGACCTGATTTGAGTTCTAACTAGCAAAGTGTTGAGCCTTTGTTCCTTATAACTAGAGATTTAAAGCTCAGGCAGGCATACACTTCTCTCTGCTGACCCCCTTCAATACCAAAAAATTCGTCACCACAGTTGTTTGAAAGCGACAATAAATTGACATTTTATTATGAATACCTTAATTGCAATTCAGTTTTGGAAACCAGGTACAGATATGTCTGCTCTAGACTCAAGTTTTTGAAAAACCATTTTGCTCTGAGTTTTGTGATATGAACCACCTGGCAACTCAAAAGGATAGTATTCCAATCTTCATTCCATTCCTGTGATAAAGCACTGACCAAAAGCAACATGGGGAGGGAAGGGTTTATTTGGCTTACAGGTCCATTATCATGGGAAACTGAGGCAGGAACTAAGTAGAGACGGTGGGGCAATGATGTTTATTGGCTTGCTCCCTGTGACTTGCTCAGATTTTTTTTTTCATACAACTCAGAGCCACTTCCCCAAGGATGGCACCACCTTGAGTGGGCTGGGCCCTTGTACAGACCAACTGATGGAGGCATTTTCTCCATGAGATTTCCTGGTCCCACATGACTAACTTGCATCCAGATGACAAAAAAAAATTGCACAGATAGATTTTTTTTTAAGTTTTGTAAGTAACACTCAGAGTCCTTAAAATGTTTAGAGTCCTTTAACCAGACAACCAGGCATTGGTGGTGCATACCTTTAATCCCAGCACTCAGGAAGCAGAGGCAGGCAGATCTCTGAGTTCGAGGCCAGCCTGTCTACAGAGCTAGGTCCAGCACAGCCAGGACTACACTAAGAAACCCTATCCTGGATGAGGGTGTGCAGAGTGGCAAGGGGGTAGGTGGGTGGGGGCATTGATCAATATCGTGCTGACCAGGGGAAGAGACCAGGATCCAGCCTCGACATCTTCTCCTGATAGACTCTGTCAAAGGCTTCACTTTGAGCCACAGTGAAGAAATTCTTCCAGTCCCCACAGATGCCTGTCAATCAAACACAGAAGGAAAACACCAGGAATGAGTCCAAATCCCACTTGCACAGCCAAGCCTGTCACACTCCCACCTCAACTATCCAGTTAGTATTTTCTCTCAAGACCAAAATGAGTCATCCTACAGTTTTCTGCTTCAGACCAACTGCCAACTGTCAAAACTACGTTAGCACAAAAGGGAAAGGGCTTGCAATATTTGAGGTTGGTACCTGTGAGCGTCCGAAATGTCAGATGGAAAAATCCTAGTCTTGAAACTGTGAAGGAAAAACTGAGGGAGTTTTCATACCTGCACCTCAGTCCTGCCCTCCATGTGGAAAAAAAATAACAACTATGTGACAGAGATACAGGGTACAAAATGGACACTGAAAGATTGTGTCCTTCAACTTTTTTTTACAACAAAGTTTGTATTATCGTCAAGGGAATATGGTTAAGTTACACAATGCTGTGATCAGAAAAATCTCCACTAGGGAAATGGATGTGTTCTACATCACTTTTCTCCATGTGGGAGTATTTTGTAATCAGTTTCCACTGAAATACATAAATAGTCCAGTGTCACAAACATCTCCCAATACAACTACTTTTTTAGTCACATATGAATCATCAAGTCCTACCACCCTGGTTCCCTGAACATCAGCAACATATTCTCTGCCTCTACAATTATTTTCTATTTTATGAATGTTACATAAATATATTGTGTGTAGATTTGTTGTTACTCTTGTCGCTCAGCATAAGGCCACTGGAATCCATCTAAGTTGCTGCATGTGTCAGTAAACTCTGTTACTGACGAATGGCGTTGTATCTGTCATGTAGACACATGGATGTTTGCATGGGTTATCTGTTGTAAACCCTCTGAATTGGAAAGAGCTGTTCCTGTGACTACACCTCTGGTTTCTTACAGACGTGGACCATGTCACTGAGACTGACTGGTCTAAGTGTATAGACAGGACTTGTCCATCGCACAGGCAGAGCCAGGAGGGCACAGGCACCTCTCACTCCTTCTCTGCTTAACCGTGGTTCTAAGGATTCTCAGTAACGGATCTGTTGCCAGTGACTCTTCTGAAGAATATGATGGAATATGACACTAGCTTCCAAGCACGTCTGTTTTCATGCCTCATGCTTCAGGCAAACATCAAAAACCTACCCATTTCTACAACACAACCTTGACACTCTATCTTTTCTTACCCTTTCTCAACAATGGTATATTGGAGACGGTGCCATCTTTGGGATTTCTTAGCATTAGGCTGTTGGACATGCTATTCTCTTTCATGACTGAAAAGGACAAGTTTCGGGCAGCAGAATCAAGCTGTTCTGGAGTCAGATATTTGCCCAGAAATTGACACACTTTTTGCATGCTGCCTTTGAGGTCCTGTGTGTGGAAAAGGAGTTATCAGGAGAGAGTAGATACAATCACTGATGGTGACATAGCCCTTGAGTTCTCAAGAAGGTGAATACTTCCTTATAATGTGACCTAAAATTTTGTTTCTAACATCCTACATTACATACATATTCATATAAAATATATACTGATATACATAACTATGTTATATATATTTATAAGTACATAATATATTTTATATTGTGTTTATGAGTTGTATATGATGTATACACTATATAATTTTATACAGTATAATATGAAAATATAAGTTTATAATAATATATGATATGTATAAATTTATAATGTATAATATAAATATATATGAAGCATGTGCATATAGTGAGCACTGAGGCTGGAAAAAGACAATGGATCCCTCTGAGTTGGAATTAGAGGTGGCTGGGAGACACCATGTGGGTACTGAGGATTGAACCCAGGTCCTCTGTAAAGGCAGCATGTACTCTTAGCCACTCAGCCATCCTTCCAGCCCCAATTTCACCAATTTTCATACTCTGTCTTACATTGTGAAGGGATAAAGGAGTCATGAAAAGAAAACCCATTCCTTTGTCAAGTCTGCCTGCCAGCCATCAACTCAGAAAAAAAAGTGTGTGTGTGTGTGTGTGTGTGTGTGTGTGTGTGTGTGTCTGTGGGTGTGTCTGTGCATGTGTGTATGTGTGTGTAGGTGTATGTCTGTGTGGGTGTGTCTGTGCATGTGTGTATGTGTGTATATGTATGTCTGTGTGTGTGTCTGTGCATGTGTGTGTGTGTCTGTGTGTGTGTGTTTGTAGATGTTTATGGAGGCCAGAAGAGAGTATCAGATTCCCATGGAGCTATTGTTACAGGCAGTTATTAGCTAACTGGCATGGGTTTGGGCCCCAAACTCAGGTCCTCTGGAAGAGCAGCAAATGCTCTGAACAGCTAAGCCAACCTCAAGCCCCTGACTTTTCCTTATGAAAAAAAAATCAATTTTAAGTGTATAAAATGTAGGATTTCATTATGTCACTTTTTATACATGTGTATCATTGTACTGAACTCATGTTCACCTCATCACCCATCATGCTTTGCTGTCTACCTTACCCCTCCTACTTACCCTTTCCCTTGTCTGAACAGTCCATCTCCTGCTTCTCCCTGTGTGCCCCCCACAGCTAATCTAGCTTCCATATAAAATACATGAAATATTTTTTCTGCTTCTCCCCATTATGCTCATCATTACCCTTGTTACCAACTTTTCATTGGCAAATTTTGTTGGAAAAAACAAGACTCATGAATCCAACTGGATGTAAATTGGATTGGAAAGTGGAGGCAGAAAATGAACAGGCACTTTCTACAAAAATACTGTATACCACAGAAAGAAACAGGAATTTCAATGTTCACTGGATTAAATCAGCCAATAGAAGGGCATTTGAAAGAGAGAAAGAGTTGTATGAAAAACCACTACTCTTTGCAGTATTGGGATTGCTGTATATAATACATAGTTTACTATGGTGAGATTCCTGTTGGCCAGTTCTTAGTTCTGACTTAGGACTCGAGCCTGGAACATTCTCTGAAAGTCTATATGAAAGGTCCTTGCCTAAGTTTTATGTTTGATACTCCATCTGATTGTCCCTGGGCCCCAATATGAAGCTATTTAGGTGCCTGCATCAAATGTGTTGATGTGGTCAGGTTGTCGAGGTGGAAGCCACTGTGACAACTTCTGTGTACTAATGTTGTAGAGCTTGAACGCAGAGCATTGCCAGGCTAGCGTTCTGAACAAAAGCCATCAGATTCTTACTCTGAAACTGAAGGAACGTTTAGACGAAGCATGTGTCTTTAATAAGACATGGGTAAGATTAATCAACCACACGTGTAGCATGACATTCACTATTCTAGATAGTTCTCACTTTTATTGTGTTAGTTGAATACTACTGTTTTTGCAGTTTCAGGAGAACAGTGAGTCACAGGATGAGTTAGAGCGTGCTGAGGTTATGCAGGCAATAAAACGCTGGGTTTTACACACCTTCCCTGTTTGGGTTTGATTTTTCTGTTACCATGATAAAATACTGACCAATAACAACCTGGGGGAGGAGGGGCTTATCCAGCTTCTGGGTTTTGAGCATCATGGAGGGAAGCCAGGCAGGAACTTGGGCAGGAACTGAAACAGAGCCCACAGAGGATTGCTGCTCACTGACTTGCTCCCTCTGGCTTACTCAGCTACCTTTCTTATACATCCCAAGCCCACTCACCTATGGATATGGCACCCAGAGTGATGAGGCTCCCCTACATTAATCATTAATTGAGAAAATCCCCCCACAGACATCTAGTAGAGGCATTTTCTCCATGGATAGCTCCTCTCACAGGTGTGTCAAGTTGACAACGATGCTAACTATGACAGTCTCCCACTCACTTACTCGATTGTTTACCCCTAGAGAAATACAAAGGAAAGGAACAAAGGCAGATATGGGCAATGTAGGAAACACAGTAAAAGAGAATTACCCTCTGTAGCTCCTCATAGGACATTAGTAGAAAGTTCTCTGTGTCTTTCCTGGTTAACCATCCAAGTGTGTGATCAAACCAGGATCCAAATACCACTACAGAGATAGGGGAGGAAAAGGAAATTATTACTGAACTTTGCACTTCATGAATATTTGTTCTTATTCCTGATTGGAGGATGGCATTTACTTTGAGGAAGGTAAGGGATGTCATGTTTCTACCTCTAGAGGTCTATAACACAATTATGACATTGAGAAAGCTCACTTTTTTAGGGGAAAAATTATGCATGCTTACTACCTACATATTTAAAAGGAGTTTTAAAACTTATTTAATGTGTATGAATGTTTGCTGATATGTATGTATGTGTATCACATGGGTGCAGTGTTCGCAGAGACCAGAAGAGGGCATAGTATCTCTTGGAAGCAGAATTACCGATTGTTTTAAGCCATCATATGGGTGCAGAACTGAATCTGGGTCCTCTGAAAAAGCAGAAAGAGTACATAACCACTGAAACACATCTCCAGCCCTGCCTCTTTGAACCTCTAACTAGAAAAGTATATATAAAAAAAAGCAGGATAAAATTCAAATACATGCAAGAACTATTTTATGAAGCAATCATAGATTTATTAAATAATACTTCATTGTGAGTAAAATACCAAGAACTAATGAAATGACTTAGTGGATAAAGGCGCTTGAACCGCATCCTGCCCCCGACTTCCCTTCTGGACCAGAGGTGAGTATCCGGGTCCAACCCGGACCCCATCCCTGGGCACCAGCCACTCCAGGAAGACCTGCCCAACTTGGCCACAGGCTCTGGCAACCGGGCGGGTCCCCTTCTAGCCCCACCGGGAGGGATCCCCTTTTCCAAACCCCCCGGCAGCCCCTGCAATCTCTGTGCCCTGCCCCCACACCCATCTGCCCGAGACCCCAGCCACTTTCTGAGACTTAGAGACCGGCCCCCAGTTCCCATCCTGTCCCAGACTTCCCTTCTGGACCAGAGTTGGACAAGAGAACTCCCTTTGGACAAGAGAGAGAGACTTCCTGAATCTGTCAGCTCTTTCTGAAACAAGTACACTGATAAGACCAAGAAGGAACCACAAGGAGATGGGCAGACATCAAGGCAGAAGTACATACAACAAAATGAAGAGCAATACAGCATCACCAGAACCTAGCCTGCCTCCAATATCTAGACCTGAACATCAAAAATTGGAAGAAGCAGAAGAAAGTAGCCTTATGAGTAACTTCATGAAGAAGGTAGAGGCTTGTGTAGAGGAAAAGACAAGATAATTGGAAGAACGCTGTAAACAATTAGAAGAAAGGGCAATCAAATTAGAAGAAAACAATACAGCCCTCCAAGAAAACAATGTCCTGGAAGAAAGCAATAAAGTCCTGCAAGAAAACAATAAAGCACTGAAAGAAAATCATGAAAAGTAATGAAACAAAGGAAACAGTCCAAGAACTGAAAAGGGAAATTGAAAAAATAAAGAAAACACAAACAGAGGGAATGCTGGAAATAGAAAACCTGAGTAAAAGATCGGGAACTTCAGATGCAAGTATAACCAACAGAATGCAAGAGATGGAAGAGAGGATTTCTGGCATTGAAGATACAGTAGAAGAAATAGTTTCATCAGTCGAAGGAAACACTAAAGCCAACAAAGTCATGAACCAAAATGTCCAAGAAATCTGGGACACCATGAAAAGACCAAACCTACGAATTATAGGGATAGAAGAAGGTGAAGAATACCAACTCAAAGGCATAGAAAATATATTCAACAAAATTATAGAAGAAAACTTTCCCAACCTAAAGAAGGAAATGCCTATGAAGATACATGAAGCCTATAGAACACCAAACAGACTAGACCCCCCAAAAAAGTCCCCTCGACACATAATAATTAAACAACTAAATGTACAGAATAAAGAAAGAATATTAAGAGCAGCCAAGGAAAAAGGCCAAGTGACCTATAAAGGCAAACCAATCAGAATAACACCCGATTTCTCAATGGAGACTTTGAAAGCCAGAAGGACCTGTACAGATGAAATGCAGACACTAAGAGACCATGGATGTCAGCCCAGACTAATATACCCAGCAAAACTTTCAATCATCATAGACGGAAGGAGCAAGACATTCGAAGACAAAGCCAGATTTAAACAATACCTATCCACAAACCCAGCCCTACAGAAAGCACTAGAAGGAAAATTCCAACCTAGAGAAGTCAGATACACACTCGAAAACACAGGCAATAGATAAAGCCACAACAGTAAACCCCAAAGAAGAGAAGTACACACACACTACCACCAAAAATAACAGGGATGAAGAATCACTGGTCATTAATATCCCTTAATATCACTGACTTAATTCACCTATAAAAAGACATAGGCTTACAGAATGGATACGAAAGCAGGACCCATCTTTTATTGCATACAAGAAACACATCTCAAATTCAAAGACAGACACTACCTAGGAATAAAAGGCTGGGAAAAGACTTTCCAATCAAACAGTCTTAAGAAACAAGCAGGGGTACCATCCTGATATCCAAAAAAATAGACTTCAAACTAATATCAATCAAAAGAGATCAAGAAGGACATTACATCCTCATCACAGGAAAGATCCACCAAGATGAAGTTTCAGTTCTGAACATTTATGCCCCAAACACAAGGGCACCCACATATGTAAAAGAAACATTACTAAAGCTTAAACCACATATAAAACCCCACACATTAATAGTGGGAGATCTCAACACCTCACTTTCACCACTGGACAGATCTGCCAAATCAAAACTTAACAGAGAAATAAAGGACTTAACTGATGTCATGACCCAATTGGACCTAATAGATATCTACAGAACATTCCATCCTAACAAGAAAGAATATACCTTCTTCTCAGCACCCCATGGTACTTTCTCTAAAATTAACCACATACTTGGCCACAAAGCAAATCTCAACAGATACAAAACAATTAGAATAACCTCCTGTGTTCTATCAGACCACCACGGTTTAAAGTTAGATTTCAACAACAACAAAAACTACAGAAAACCTACAACCTCATGGAAACTGAATAATGCTCAACTGAATCACCAATGGGTTAAGGAAGAAATAAAGAAAGAAATTAAAGACTTCCTAGATCAATGAAAATGAAGACACCACATACCCAAACTTATGGGACACTATGAAAGCAGTGTTAAGAGGGAAATTCATAGCACTAAATGCCCACATAAAGAAGTTGGAGAAATCCCACACTAGTGACTTAACAGCACATCTGAAAGCTCTAGAACAAGAAGAAGCCAAGTTTCCCAGGAAGAATAGACGCCAGGAAATTATCAAAGTGAGAGGTGAAATTAATAAATTAGAAACTAAGAGAATAATACAAAAAATTAATGAAACAAAGATTTGGTTCTTTGAGAAAATCAACAAGATAGACAAGCCCTTATCCAAACTAACCAAAAGACAGAGAGAGAGAATCCAAATCACCAAAATCAGAAACGAAAAGGGGGACATAACAACAGACATTGAGGAAATCCAGAGAATTATAAGGTCATATTTCAAAATCCTCTACTCCACAAAACTGGAAAACCTAAAAGAAATGGACTGTTTTCTGGATAGGTACCACATACCTAAGTTAAATCAAGACCAGATAAACTATTTAAATAGCCCAATAACCCCTAAGGAAATAGAAACAGTCATTAAAATTCTCCCAACCAAAAAAAGTCCAGGACCATATGGTTTCAGCGCAGAATTCTACCAGATCTTCAAAGAAGAGTTAATACCAATACTCTCTAAATTGTTCCACATAATAGAAACAGAAGGAACATTATCAAACTCCTTCTATGAGGCTACAATTACCCTGATTCCTAAACCAAACAAGGATGCAACAAAGAAAGAGAACTACAGACCGATCTCCCTCATGAACATTGATGCAAAAATAATCAATAAAATACTGGCAAACAGACTCCAAGAACACATCAAAACAATTATCCACCATGATCAAGTAGGCTTCATCCCAGGGATGCAAGGGTGGTTCAACATATGAAAGTCCATTAATGTAATCCACCATATAAACAAACTCAAAGAAAGAAACCACATGATCATCTCACTAGATGCAGAAAAGGCATTTGACAAAATCCAACACCCCTTCATGATAAAAGTCTTGGAGCGATCAGGAATACAGGGAACATACCTAAACATAATAAAGGCAATATATAGCAAGCCAACAGCCAACATCAAATTAAATGGAGAGGAACTCAAAGCAATTCCACTAAAATCAGGAAGGAGGTAAGGCTGTTCACTCTCCCCATACTTATTCAATATAGTACTTGAAGTTCTAGCCACAGCAATAAGACAACATAAGGAGATTAAGGGGATACAAATTGGAAAGGAATAAGTCAAACTTTCCCTATTTGCAGATGCCATGATAGTATACTTGAGTGACCCCAAGATTCCACCAAGGAATTGATAAAGCTTATAAACACCTTCAGCAACATAGCAGGATACAAGATCAACTCAAAAAAATCAGTAGCCCTCCTATATACAATGGACAAAGAAGCCACGAATGACATAAAATACCTTGGGGTAACACTAACCAAGCAAGTGAAGGACTTATGACAAGAACTTTAAGTCCCTGAAAAAAGAAATTGAAGAAGATGTCAGAAAATGGAAAGATCTCCCATGCTCATGGATAGGCAGGGTTAACATAGTAAAAATGGCAATCTTACCAAAACCAATTTACAGATTCAATGCAATCCCCATCAAGATACCAACACAATTCTTCACAGACCTTGGAAGAATAATACTCAACTTCATATGGAAAAACAAAAAACCCAGGAGAGCTAAAGGAAACCTGTACAATAAAACAACTTCTGGAGGCATCACATTCCCTGACTTCAAGCTCTACTATAGAGCTACAGTAATAAAAACAGCTTGGTTATTGGCATAAAAACCAACATGTGGACCAATGGAATCGAATTGAAGACCCTGACATTAACCCACACACCTATGGACATATAATTTTTGACAAAGAAGCCAAAAGTGTACAATGGAAAAAAGAAAGCATCTTCAGCAAATGGTGCTGGCATAACTGGATATCAACGTGTAGAAGGCTGCAAATAGATCCATATCTGTCACCGTGCACAAAACTTAAGTCCAAGTGGATCAAAGACCTCAACATAAATCCAGCTACTCTGAACCTGCTAGAAGAGAAAGTAGGAAATAGTCTTGAACGCATTGGCATAGGAGATCACTTCCTAAATATAACACCAGTAGCACAGACACTGAGACAAACAATCAATCAATGGGACCTCTTGAAACTGAGAAGCTTTTGTAGAGCAAAGGATACGGTCAACAAGGCAAAGCGACATCCTACAGAATGGCAAAAGATCTTCACCAACCCCACATGTGACAGAGGACTGATATCCAGAATATATAAGGAACTCAAGAAATTAGATATCAAAACGACCAACAGTCCAATTGAGAAATGGGCTTTAGAATTAAACAGAGAATTCTCAACAGAGGAAACCCAAATGGCTGAAAGACATTTAAGGAATTGCTCAACATCCCTAATCATCAGGGAAATGCAAATCAAAACAACTCTGAGATACCACCTTATGCCTGTCAGAGTGGCTAAGATCAAAAACACTGAAGAAACTTTATGCTGGAGAGGATGTGGAACTAGGGGAACTCTCCTCCACTGCTGGTGGGAATGCAAGCTTGTACAACCACTTTGGAAATCAATATAGTGCTTTCTTAGAAAATTGGGAATCAATCTCCCCCAAGATCCAGCTATACCACTCCTGGGCATATACCCAAGAAATGCTCAATCATACCACAAGAGCACTTGCTCAGCTATGTTCATATCAGCATTGTTTGTAATAGCCAAAACCTGGAAACAACCTAGATGCCCTTCAACTGAAGAATGGATAAATAAATTGTGGCACATATACACAATGGAATACTACTCAGCAGAGAAAAACAATGACATCATACGATTTGCAGGCAAATGGATGGATCTAGAAAAAATCATCCTGAGTGAGGTAACCCAGACACAGAAAGACAAATATGGTATGTACTCACTGATAGGAAAATGCTAGATGTGGAACAAGGATGACTGGACTGCTACTCACATCACCAGTGAGGCTACCCAGAAAACGAGACCCCCAAAAAAGACAAGGAGAAATGGACGAGATCTACATGAACAGCCTGGTCATGAGTGGGAACAATGAAGGGCGACGGTCGAGGGAAAGAGAGTTGGAGATCCTAGCTGGATCAAGAAAAGAGAGGGAGAACAAGGAATAGGAGACCATGGTAAATGAAAACCATATGAGAAAGTGAGAAGGGGAGGAAGCAGAGAGCTAGGGAGGTCCACGGAGATCCACAAAGATACCCCCACAAAAGACTGCTGGCAATGGTCGCGAGACGGCAGGAATTGACCTACTCTGGTGCTGGGATGGCTAGACACCCTGATAGTTGTGCCATAAACCCCATCCAAGGACTGAGGAATCTGGATGCAGACATCCACGGCTGGGCCCCTGGTGGAGCACTGGGAGTCTAATTAGTGAGAAAGAGGAGGGTTTATATGAGCGAGAATTGTTGAAGCCAAGGTTGGATAAAGCACCGGGACAAATAACCAAATGAATGGAAGCACAGGATCTATGAACCAAAGGCTGAGGGGCCCCCAACTGGATCAGGCCCCCTGAATGGGTGAGACAGTCATTTGGCTTGAGCTGTTTGGGAGGCAGCTGTGTGTCGGTGCCGGGTCCTGGGCTTATTGCATGAGTTGGCTGTTTGAATCCTGGGACTTATGTATGGACACTTGGCTCGGTCTGGGAGGCGGGAAATGGACCTGCCTGGACTGAGTCTACCAAGTCGATCCCCCAGTCCTCGGGGGAGACCTTGATCTGGAGGAGGTGGGAATGGGGAGTGGGCTGGGGGGAGTGAGAGGGGGGCGAGAGGGGGAGAACAGGGGAATCTGTGGCTATTATGTTGAACTGAATGGTGTTGTAAAATAAAATAAAAAAAGGCGCTTGAACCACAGCCTGGTGATATGAGCCTTATCCCTGAAACCCTCTTGGTTGAAGGAGAGAACTGACTCCCACAAATTGTCCTCAGACATCCACACATGCACAATGGTGTAGATGTAACCAACCGTCTTATTAAATAAGAAACACAGAACCAATGTAAAAGAGAAAGCCAAGAGATCAGAGCTCAGAGCTAAAATCTCACCCTTCCTTCTGTGGTGGTCTTAGCTCTCCAAAAAGAGCTACTTCCTGTGTGTCCGTCTTTTAATAGTCTTTTTGTTCTGCCTTCTCATTGGTTGTAAACCCAAACACGTGACTGCCTCCTCACTGTCTGTATGTACAGCTCCCCCAGGTCTTAAAGGCATGTGTCTCCAATGCTGGCTGTATCCCTGAACACACAGAGTTCTACCTAGCTCTTCTACCAAGTGCTGGGATTAAAGGCGTGTGCCACCACTGCCACACTCTTGCTATGGCTCTAATAGCTCTGACCCCCAGGCAACTTTATTTATTAACATACAATCAAAATCACATTTCAGTACAATTAGAATACCACCACATTAGAGACACTGCAGCCACCTCCAGGACAAGCAACATGTAAAGAAGCCAGTGAGCCACAAGTTATGTGGCAAGGTATAGATTTATAAAAATGGGTTAATTTAAGATATAAGAACAGTTAGCAAAAAGCCTGCCATGGCCATACAGTTTATAAGTAATATAAGCATCTGAGTGATTATTTTATACGTGGATTGTTGGACTGCGGGGCTTGGTGGATGGCGCCCAATGGCTTGAGTTTCCACCTTAAACCTGAGAATATTTAATAACCAATTCTAAACAGAGCCAAAACCAGGTTCCTACTTCATGTCTCATATCAGCAGCTAGACTCTACAAAACACAGGTTTGAACACTGGCAGGTTCCTGGCATGTGCGTTTGACAGACAATATGGCGGGAATCGGGAATGAGGCGTCTGCCAGCGGCACATTACCCTGTGTGATAGATTTAGTCTTTACTAGTATTAAAAAAAAAAAGAGGTTTCTGGGCTACACCCTGCTTTGATAAAAGCATAGACCTACTATTTCTGAGACTTGATGACTGCCAGAGCTGGAGAAAACGTACCACCGCCATGTTGAAAAGCTGAAGGGGGAGGAGCCAGCAGCCACAGCACCATTTCAGGCTTAGAAGGCTATAGTTTAAAGCAATAGGTTCACAATAAGGCTGATTCAGATAAAATAGTATATAATACATGTAAAAATGTACGTAGACTTAAAAGAAAAAAATAAAAATATATCATTATATAAACAAATAGTATCTAAAAATAAAATGTTTAAAAAAACAGTAAAGGTAATAAGCCATGTAAAGATGGCTATCACACAAAAATGTCTGGATTATGTTGTCTTTGAAATTCATAACTAAAGAAAAACATTTGATTGTAAAAGCTGTTCAGTTATGCCAAAATGTAAAGTTTAAAGGTACCTTGACTTCAAAATTTGGATATAAGGATATGTTACTTTAAAAAAGAGGGTCTGCCTTTGTTTCCACAGAAAGCCAGAGGCTATGGATTCATTCTAGATTAAGATACATCAGGTTTGACCAGCCAAGACCCCCTAAAAGGTCTCCGATGACACTATGGCCCAGATAATCTAACATCCAGAATGGTTTCAAGGCAAGTGACTCCCACAATACAGCCTCAAGGACTACCCCGTAGGCCTAAAATTTTCTTTGCGTCCCCATAAGATACATTGCCCCCCTCCAGCAGGAAGTAGTAAAAGATGCTACGCCCATATTCCCAAATATACCAAGCTGGCTTTAGAGGTGGAATTGGCTCACTCCCCATCTAAAACCAGACATATTGCTTAAAAAAATGGTTAAGAGGTTCTTGTGTCCCAAATCAGAAGAGACCTCTGGTGTGGGACAGAAAAAAAAACATTATTTTTATTTAAAACAGGTTGATTATAAATACGGTCTCTTTCTAAAAAAGAAAAGGGGATATGATATAGATACATATGATATAGAGATGATAAGATAAAAGGGTAGATTAATGAACCTACTTTTAAAGAACAACTTGTTTAAAATGTTTTACATTGGTATAGATTTTAGTTTATGTTTAAAATGTTTTACATTGGTATAAATTTTAGTTTATTGATACAAACCTGAAATTAATTTTGTTATACTATATATATATATATATATATATATATATATTTCTTTTCTTGTTTGAGGTATTATGTTTATGTAACTCATTTAAAATTGTAATGGATAATTAAGAAATAGATTAATAATTGGTCATCTATGATAATCATATTTGTGGCCATGTTAGGTAAGTCTTCTAGGTATACATAGATATATTTCAGATAGATAGGTAATCTTCAAACACTTCATAGACCTAGGGAATATGGCATTTAAATAACTTAGAATTCTGTTGACATGAGACACAATTGCTTCTGGCTGTGCCAATTTGATCCCGAGAGAATGTTGGGCTTCTAAGACATTTCCATTTGGAAGTTTGTCTTCTTGGCACAAAATAGCCTACTGGGCAAAGAACTGCCTTGTCCAGAAAGGACAGTACGAATGCAATACTGTCCTTTCTGGACAAGCGGGACACAAGGAAAGCGACCACAGTACTCTGCCAAGACAGGGTATGATGGTCTTTCAGAATTTCTGCTTATGAAAATGGTCTGTCATATACTCTAGGCCTGTAGGCAAGTTGAATGCACCAACAATGCTGAGAAACATTAGGTGACTGTCCAGGCTGCCAGCTGTCTTGGTCTACTCTTACAAGATTCCTGAAAGTTGCTTACATCCATCTACCATTTCTCAGGTACCATTATGTTCCTTCTCAGGTATTTGATGTAGTTAAAGACTAGATAGTTGTAATTTCCTCAGTTATTATAAAAGATAAGTTAGATATAAAACCTTAAACTCACAAATATAAGATAGATAGGACATCTTCTTTAATATTATAACTGTAATTCTTGCTCGATAATTGTTTTGTTATATGTAATTTTACCATGTTAAAGTTAAAGCCTTCCTTTTTAAAAAAAAAAGAAAAGGGAAAGTGCTGTGGATATCTCTCTATATAAATAAAACACTGATGGCCAGTGACCAGACAGGAAGTATAGGCGGGACAAAGAGAGAGGAGAATTGGGAAAACAGGAAGAAGGGGGAGAGACACTGCAGCCACTGCCAGGACAAGCAACATGTAAAGATGCCGGTAAGCCACAAGTGACATGGTGAGGTATAGATTTATAAAAATGGGTTAATTTAAGATATAAAAACAGTTAACAAAAAGCCTGCCACGGCCATACATTTTATAAGTAATATAAGCGTCTGAGTGATTATTTTATATGTGGATTGTGGGACTGCAAAGAAGCCCTTCGGCAACACAATGGCATTTGTGAAACCCCATACACACACACACACACACACACACACACACACACACACACACACACACACACACACACACTAAATTAAATGAATATAATATCTGAACACATGCAATTGAAAAATATAAAAATAAAGGATAGATGATCATTTATAACTATATAATATATCATACAAGAATTGATTTTTCTAAGTGAAAAAATACATTAAATGAAAATCAGATTGCATCTGGTTGTCCATAAAATTCTTGACATCACACTGAGTAAAATTTTAAAACATTGGTTTTTAATATTTTAAGTTTCATGCAAATATATATCTCTGTGTGGGTATTGCATACATGAATGCAGTGTCTGGGGATGCCAGAAGAGAGTGCTAGACCCCTGGATATGGAGTTACAAGACCTTGAGGGAAACCTGGCATGATTGCTGGGAACCAAACTTGGACATCTGCAAGAGTAGTACACAACTAAACCATCCTTCTTGTCCCACACTGAGTAAATTTTAAACAGCTGTGACCCACAGATTTAGCTTTTAAACATGCAACACAGATCTCTGTTCTTGCCTTGATTTCAAAATATAAAATTGGTGGTCCAGATTCCACTCACCGTCACCTTGGATAAATGCAGGAAGATATTCATCAAAAGTCTGTTGATTGTTCAAAAGGTGAAAATGTTTTCTTATATGATAGTAAGATATAACAACATCTCTTGGATTCCTGATGACATAGATAACCTAAAAGATAAAGTTTATTAGAAATGTGTGTCTTCACTTCAGCACTGCATATTTCCACACATCCTGAACCAAACTTACACAAAGCCACAACACACATGTGGCGGTCAAAGGATGAGATTTACATTTTCCCTACATCTGTGACCCTCTCAATGTAAGGTTGCCTTCTCTTCCATTATTTCCTTAACTCTGAGATAGAGGATGCCAAGTTGATCTTCCATCTGAGAAAGTTTACATAGCTGCCTCTGACATGCATGGTTCACTGTTAGAAGAACAGTTGAGGGGCTACAAAAATGCCTCCGTGGTTAAAGCAGGGTTTCTCAACCTGGGTCCCCCAAGACCATCAGAGAACACAGATATTTATAGTGTGATTCACAACAGTAGCAAAATTATAGTTATGAAGTAGCAGTGAAACTAATCTAGTGGGTGGGGATCACCACAACATAGGAACTGTATTAAAAGGCCTGAGCATTGGGAAAATTGAGAACCACTGCTTCAAATGTTTGCTGCATAAAAAAATGAAGATTGGAGTTTGGATCCTCAGAAACCCACATGTGAAAGCTGTCCTTGGTTGTCAACTTGACTATACCTGGAATGAAATACAATCCAGAAACAGAGGTCACACCTGTGATCTGGATCTTGAGGCAGGAAGACAACCTGCCTTTGATCCAGATTTTGAGGTGGGAAGGCACATACTGCTGCCATGAGGACCAGCCTCCAGCAGCTCAGAGCTTGAAGGGAATCCATGGAGTCCTCATACTAAGGCTTTTTTATCTGAGGGAATAAGGAAAAGACAACACACTCTCTTGATAGTTTTCTTCTGACTCTTTCTTTATTCTTCTATATTCTTTCTCTACATCTTTCCTGGTGTTCTCCTTCTCTCATTCTTGATGTTTTTCTTCTAACTTACTTTGTTTTTTAATCTTACAGCTTATATACTCCACCAAAATCTTTCAAGCAATATGAAAATCACAATGTGGCTACATTCTATTTTTCAAGTGGATGATTACAATGAATATAGGCTTTTAAAAAAATGTTTTCATTTCCCCTACATGGTTAAACAGTTTACTTATTACAGGTGAAACACAAGTTGTTCCAAGAACCCACATATATTATCCAAGCAACTTGTTGTAGATTAAGAGAGTGTAAGCAAAAGTATTTTTCAAGCCAGTTCTTCTACTAGCAGACTGCTTATTGTAGTTACAAAGAAAGGGCCAACCATTTTACAATTTATCTCAAAAGATAATCTTTTTTTTTTTTTTTTGGTTTTTCGAGACAGGGTTTCTCTGTGTAGCTTTGTACCTTTCCTGGATCTCCCTCTGTAGGCCAGGCTGGACTCAAACTCACAGAGATCCACCTGACTCTGCCTTCCGAGTGCTGGGATTAAAGGCATGCACCACCACCGCCCGGCTAAAAGATAATCTTAGAAGAATCACGAATCTAAACTTTTATATATGAAAAAGAACCAGTCAGCTCTATTTTAAAACCTCAGGGTGCACACATATTCATCCACAGTTCTTTATATCAGGAAGCAGAGGGCAGAAATGGGGACAAGGATTTAAACACTGCCTTTGGTCACCAAACCGTCCAAGAAAGAAAGGCACACCAGCTAACAATAATCGGGCTGCTTTGTTCTTGTTCCCTGACCTTAAAGAGTTCCTCACTCAACTATGTGCCTTTCTAAAACTTCAGATTTGTCTTTTTATGTTTTTCATCTTAAAGCTATTAACAAAAACATCTCAGTCTAACGTTAAATTATTTTCAAAGCTTTGTTTCAGCTATGATGCACTGGGAAACCTGTGAACACATCTCCCAACTTAAGATTAAAGGAATTTAAACTAGCTGGGCTACTGGGACTTGGTTGTTTTTCTTAATCATTAACCTAAGCCACAGTCTATATGGCTCCTCAATAGAAAATCATGTGTTCTAGCTGTGTGACACTTTCTTGTTTTATTGTTTTATCCTCTGCATCCTACAGAGGCAATGTTTTATCCTACCTTTACCTATGTTAATTTTTCCACTAAAATAACCTCTATCGTGCCGGGCGGTGGTGGCGCACGCCTTTAATCCCAGCACTCGGGAGGCAGAGGCAGGCGGATCTCTGTGAGTTCGAGGCCAGGCTGGGCTACCAAGTGAGCTCCAGGAAAGGCGCAAAGCTACGCAGAGAAACCCTGTCTCGAAAAACCAAAAAAAAAAAAAAAAAAAAAATAACCTCTATCATAATGCCTTACTATATTTATTACAAATCCTCAATCATCAAAATCCTGTTTAAACTAACACTATTATTGTATAAAATCATTGCTTCAGTTAAAAAGTACAGCTTAGGAGGAAGTCATCTTCATAATAATCCACAGGTAAAAATGCCCAGTAAAACAGGACATTTCCAAGAGATGATCATACTACATCAAGGGCAGTGGGGATCTCTCCACACCCATTCACACCATACCAGATACCAGAGAAAAATGGCAGTGACAGACATGCAAAGACACAGCAGTAGCAAGAAATATTCTAGGGCTGAGGCTCTTGGGGGCTTGCCTATCCAAGATTCATCCATCAGTGCCTTGCATGCTGGTGGGCCTATCCCCTGAAGTCAATTGCCATCTGCTACTTCTCTGACTTGGCCACCGATAGATACACCTTTAATCTGGGCCACACCTTCTGCCAGAATCCTATATAAGGACAATGGAAGAAGGAAAGCTTGCTTCTTCTTTGCCTGCCTGCCCTCGCCTTGCCAGCACATCCATTCCTTCACTGGTATTGGTGTCTACTTCTCCAGTATTCCAGCATGTACAGAAGACCAGCTGAGACACGTAGCCTCAGGGGACTGAGCAGCTACTAGATTCTTGGACTTTCCATTCACCACTAGCCATTGTTAGATTAGCAAGACTACATCCTGGAAGTCATTCCAATAAATTCCCTTTATATATATGGAGAGAGATTCATTCCAAAAGTTCTATGACTATAGAGAACCCTGACTAACATACCACATAAATGCCAGGCAAGTGAGAAGCCTGCCTGTAATTCCACCCTCAGAAGGTGGATTCAGGAGATCTCCAGAGCATGCTGATTCCCAAGATAAGTCATGCCAGTGAACTGTGTTTGATTGAGAGACCCTGCCTCAAGAAGAATAGGTGGGAACTGGTGAGGTTGTTCACTGGGCAGGGGCACTTGCCACCAAGGCTGAGGAGCTGGGATAACTTTCTGGGACCCACACAGTGGAAAGAGAGCCATGCACCCTCAACCACTCCACCCCCCACCCTCACCCCCACAGAGAGAGAGAGAGAACAAATATTTCAAAAGAATAAGGCAAGCCGGTGATGCTGGCACACACCTTTAATCCCAGCACTCAGAAGACAGAGGTGGGCGGATCCCTGTGAGTTCGAGGCCAGCGTGGGTGACAGAGTGAGTTCCAGGAAAGGCACAAAGCTGCAAAGTTACACAGAGAAACCCTGTCTTGAAAAACAAAAACAAAACAAAAAAGAATAAGGCAGAGGAGTGATTGAAAATGGTTCTAGACATCAACCTTGGGCCTCCATACACACCCATCCACAAGTGCCTGTACACCCTACACTCCCATGCCCAAACACATGCACACCACTTATACACGCATGGAAAAGAAAAAGGAAAAATGCAAAGTTGAAAGCTGACTTCTGAGTTAACAAATATTCATAACATTAACCATTCATTAACCAGTTAATGAAGCACTGTGAGTTCAGCTGTTTCCATACAAGTGAGTATTAGGGAGACTGGCAAGGCCATAAATTTGGACACACCCTTGAGTGTGCCAGTTTAAGAAAGAGAGTCCTCCTAAGATTTCATCACAGATAGAAGCAGATACAGAGATTCATAGCCAAACAACAGGCCAAGTTTAAGGAATCCAGTCGAAGAGCGAGAAGAGGGATTCGATGAGCAAGGGCATCAAGATCATGATGGGGAAACATGCAGAGACAACCAAACCAAACAAGTGGTAACTCATGAAATTTAGATCAACAGCTGTGGAGCCTGCATGGGACTGGGCTAGGCCCTCTGCATAGTGAGACAGCTGTGTAGCTTGACCCACTTAGGGGGCCCCCTGGCAGTAGGATCAGAATCCATCCCTGGTGCATGAGCAGGCTTTGTGAAACCCACTACCTATGATGGAGCACCTCACACAGCCTTGAGGCAGGGGGAGGGGCTTAGACCTGCCTCAACTGCATGTACCCTCCCAGGGGAGGCCTTTCTTTCTTGTAGGAGGGAATGGGGGGTGGGCTGGAAGGGGGAGGCTAGGGGGGCAGGAGGAGGGAAGAGGGGGAATCTTTGATTGGTATGTAAAATGAATTAAAATTTTTCTTAATAAAAAAATAATAAAATAAAATATAAAAAATTTCATCACAGCGACCAGCATCTACTCACCTTAGCACTCGATGTGAAGTAAGACTTGGGAAACAGTTGTATGGGAAGATGTGTACTCATGAGACGTGGTCCATCCTGGTCCAGCAATAGTTTCTGCTCATCTTTATACTCAAGCCCTGGAGACCTGGCAAAATTTTTGACAGTTTGTACCCAAGTAGGGTCCCCTTTGGAGACAATCAGACTGACCATTTCAATCATCCAGTGTGTTCCTAGTTGTGGGAAAATGAGAACAATCAAATTACATTACATTATCATAGTAAAGAAAATGTTTCATATGTTGAATGATGAAGGTATTTGTATTTGGTTTTATTCTTAGGTTTCACTTTTGTGTTTTCTGTTTGGATACAAGCCAGCTGCCTTCCATGTGGTTTCATCGTACTTTTTAATCTTGGTTAATCCTTCCTCCGTTCCTGAACTCCCATCTCCCCTTATATCTCTAATTCTCATATCATCCCTGTTTAAAACTTTTCACCTACAGTAATACCCCTCTCTACTTTCCTTTTGCTTGTGTTCTATTATGCCCTCTACCTTTAACCCACCACCACCACTGCTGGTTATTTATGTTTGCTTGTTTGTTTGTGTCAATGTGACATAAGCTAGAGTCATCTGGGAAAAGGAAACCTCAATTGAGAAAACGCCACCATCAAATTGGCCTGTAGGGAGCTTGTGGAGCACAGTCTTGATTAATGATTGATTTGGAGGAACCAGACCACTGTGGGCAGTACCACCCTGGGCCAGTGGTCCTAGAATATAAGAAAGGAAAGCAGGCTGAGTAGACCAGGAGGAGAAAGCCAGTAAGCAGCACCCTTCGATGGTCTCTGCTTCAGTTCCTGCCTCCAGGTTCCTACCCTGTTTGAGTTCCTGCCTTGGCTCCCAAAGCCAAGGACTTACATTGGCGTTACAGATGGTTGTGAGCCACCATATGTAGATGCTGAGCCCATGTCTCTGCAAGAGCAGAAAGGTGAGCCGGGCGGTGGTGGCGCACGCCTTTAATCCCAGCACTCGGGAGGCAGAGCCAGGTGGATCTCTGTGAGTTCGAGGCCAGCCTGGACTACCAAGTGAGTCCCAGGAGAGGCGCAAAGCTACACAGAGAAACCCTGTCTCGAAAAACCAAAAAAAAAAAAAAAAAAAGAGCAGAAAGGTGCTCTTAACAGTGCAGCCATCTCTCCAGTCCTGCCACTCATTAGCTCATATTTTCTCCACATTAAATTTAACAGAAATATTAAACGATGTATAAATACTGTGACAGAATGTAATATCAATATTGCATAATTTTATATCATTTTAAACAAATCTACCTCTTCAGCTGGATATCATATCTACAATGTTGACTCTTGTGAACATCAGTTTTTCTAGTTTCTTTGAAACAACTACCTATAGCTACACTACTGTGAGTGGTGTACCACATCATCTCATTTATCAAATTATAGCTTTATATAGATTTGTTAAACTTTCTTCTACTTACCTATTCTCCCCAGGTCTATGTATCTGTCTAATCAGATCTGAACAGCATAACAAAAATTCATGAGATATGCTTGGTTTATTGGTAATGAAGGCACAAGCAGTCTGATTGCTCTCCTACCATCCCACCTCATACAGGGTTATATGGAGTACCATAGACTTACCAGGGCTTCATGAAGACATTAGCAGAATAAACAGAGATGAGAAATCTTGTATCTAAGATGACTGTATGAAAAAAGGTTTAGTCATCCCTCCTGACCCACCCTCTGTTTCTGCCTTATGATAGCATAAACCACATTAATTTCGTTTTAACTTCTGTATTGATTTATGTATCTATTTGCAACGGCTTGATTGAATACTGTGATCCTTACAACTTTCAACTTGACAGAAACTAGAAGTACTTGGGGAAAGCCTTTGGTTTTTTGTTTGTTTTTGTTTTTTAGTTGGAAAAACACTAGTTCCTTATGAGACATTCACCTCTACCAATTCTCACATCTGAATATAAGTATACCAGGAAAGAAAGAAAGTATATCACTTGAAAATGGTCCTTTGTGTTAGTACTAAGGCATGCACTTCTGGCAAATGAAAAGATGCTCATAATACTGAATGTCAGAAATAAGCTATTGATGTTATTTCTTGCTTTATGGGGGGGGGGAAGAGCAAGCTGTCTAGAATGTCTAGTTAAAGTATTTTAATCAATGGTTTTGAAACTAAAAATCCCTGGTTTTACTCCAGCCCTTTCTTTTGTTAGCTTCAAGAGGCCAAGCAAGATACTTATCTTCTCCAAAGCTCATTTTCTTCAAAATGAATCATAATGCTTGCTAAAATTTCATCCCTGTTTCTCTTACCCATCCCACAAACTTTTTTTTTTCTTTTTCTTCTTCTTCTTTTTTTAAGTCTGGAATCCTTTCATGTAGATGAAAGTGAGATGAAAGAGGTGAAAATATCATTTTACAGGACAGGATTGACAAGGTCATGAGCTTTGCTTTAGATGTACTGACGATAAGATGATCTGAGAGTTATCCCAGTTGGGAGAGGGGTCTAGAGCTTTGCTTAAAGCCCCAGCATTTACCCCAACACCCTGTCCTGTCAGCCTGTCTTCTTGATACTGCTCTGGATACTTTCTAGTTTCATGAACTCACTTCAAGTTTTCTCATCCCTCCAGGGAGAAAGTCTTAATGAGAAATTATCTAGATCAGGTTGGTCTGAGGGGGATTGTCTTGGTTGTTAATTAACATAGGAAGACCCAGCTCACTGTGGGCAGCACCGTTTCCTAGAAAGGAGTTCCTGAGCTATATGAGATCAGAGAAGGCAGGCAGAAAGTCACAGTCATTTCTACATGGACCATGGATATAGTGTGACTAGCTTGCTTGCTTTTCAACCTTGAATTCCTCTCAATGATGGATTGAAACCTGCAACTGTAAACATTAATAAACTATTTTCTCCCCAAAGTTCTGTCTTATCAGGGTATTTCTAATGAAGACACTAACTCTCGAAGTACAAATAATTATTGTCTGAAAATAAGGTGACATGAATGAGAAAGTGTGCTCACATTCACACACCTGGAAATGGCAGAGCCAAATGGAAATCAAGCAGTGTTCAAGTCTTGTCCATCTCAGTGTCTGACAATTAGTGAGAGTGAGCCCTGAGTCAGCCTCATCTCCATCCCATTCTCAACATTTCCCATCCCCAGGTTGAGAGAGAAGCTCTGTGTTTCTTGAGAGCACCCCGAGATTTAGAAGCTGACAAGAGCAAATGGAAACCTGCAAGAGGTACCTTTCCCTGGGAGACACAGTCATAAAATATGATGGGCTGAGCTAATTATTAATGACAGACTAGTGATATGTGGGTGCCTTTTCAGTTACACAGTTACTTGATGTAGGGATCTGTGCCTCAGGACCAGTCTAAGACCATGTTAGATAGGTAAGTCGCATATAGGGTGGTACATGACAGATACATAGATAGATAGATAGGTAGGTAGATAGATGATAGATAGATAGATAGATAGATAGATAGATAGATAGATAGATTGATAGATAGATAGATATAGATGATAGATAGATAGTACATAGATGATATATATATATATATATATATATATATATGTAGATAGATAGATGATAGAGTCTATCTCCAAGTTTCCTATCATACAACTTCTAATATCATGTAATCTCTGAATTAGTAGAGGTCTTTTGTGTGTAAAAAAAGTGGCCATGCCCAATAAATAGGCCAAGGATATAAGCTGGTCACCTGAATCCCTGCAACAAAATTAGAGGGTTGGTATTTTTAGCCCCACTCCCTAACCTGTACACAGGGGAGGCAGACCAAGGGTTAAGTTGATCATAAATAGTCAGTATTTGTTTTAAGCTACATGTTTTTCTTTTTTTTCCTTTTATAATTTCAAACATATAATTTACTTTGACCAATATTTTAATCAGTCATTCCTATTTGTGCCTCCTGAGATCCCAAAAGGACAGGATTTTAGGGAACTGATGTATTAAAAATTTCATAAGCCTTTTTGGTGGAAATATAAAATGGTGTAACTGACATGGGAAAAAGCATACAGATTTTGGTGATTTGGATGGGAATGGTCCCCATGGGCTCATATGTTTGAATGCTTGATCTCTAGTTTTTGAAGCTTGTGGTGGAATTGTGTTCCCCAAAATATTGTGTACCTTATTAAATTTATCTGGGGTCAGAGAACAGAAAAGCCACTACTTAGGCAGTGATAGCACACACCTTTAATCCTAGCATTCCAGAGGCAGAAATCCATCTGGGATCTCTGCGAGTTCAAGGCCACATTGGAAACAGCCAGGCATGGTGACTCACGCCTTTAATCCCAGGAAGCAAGCCTTTAATCCTAGGGAGTGATGGTAGAAAGCAGAAAGGTATATAAGGCATGAGGAACAGAAACTAGAAGCATTTGGCCTGGTTAAGCATTTGGCTGGTTAAGCATTCAAGCTTTTAAGCAGCAGTTCAGCTGAGAGCCATTGGGATGAGGACACAGAAACTTCCAGTCTGAGGAAACAGGACCAGCTGAGGAATTGGGAACGTGAGATAGCTGTGGCTTGTTCTGTCTCTCTGACCTTCCAGTATTCACCCCAATAACTGGCCTCATGTTTGATTTTATTAATAAGAACTTTTAAGATTCCTGCTACAGGAGCTGTTTGGGAAGAATTAGGAAGCGTGCTCTTGTTGGAGGAGATGTGAGCCTTGTTGGAGGAAGTGTCACTGAGGCTGGGCTTTGAGATTTCAAAAGCCCACCCAAGGCCAGTCTCTGGTCTGCCACCATGCCCCCTACCATGATGATTACGATTATGTACTAACCTTCTGAAACTGTAAGTAAGCCCCCAAATAAATATCTTCCTTTATAGTTGCCTTAGCCATGGTGTCTATTCACAGCAATAGAACAGTAACTGAGACATAAGTTAACCCCCCCCAAGTTACACACACACACACACACACACACACACACACACACACACACACACACACACTTTTCTTACCTGATCTAGGGTAGCTCACTATGATGACATCATCATCTTTCACCAAAAAGTTCTGAGCAAAAGACAGAGACTCCACACTAAAAAAGTCAGACACCATCCGGATCCCCTCAAACAAGAAGATATTGTCAGTCATCTTGACACAGTTGTGGGCTTCAGTGAAGTGCCCAAGTGGCCTGGCTCGCTCAAGTGTTGAATGGAAGTGGCCCGTATATGCTCCCGAAGAGGCTGCTAAGAGCCCACCTGTCAAAGCAGAGCAATGCACAGTCCTCTAGAGTTACCAGAAGAACAGAACTTATACAGGTGTGAGAATTAAGATGGGTGGGGTTTTGCAGAGTGACATAATTAAATGTGACAAACCTTTCAGAGTTTTCAAGCAGTGTTGCAGTGATCTTTCTGGAATAAGCAAGCACTCCAACAGCAACGAGAGTGTCACTGGTGGACTGAAGCTGACATAATTCTTGAAAGGTTTTCGTCCCAAGTCTGGTTTGCATTTCCACTTTATACTCTAAAATGACAAGCTTGGGCAGTCAAGCAAGCAAGATTTTACATAAGCTATGTAAAATACAGAAGTAGTCAGCAGGTCATTAAGGGCAATGACCTTTTTTTTTTTTCAGTTACGTTTTAGGATCATTTTGTTCCACTTGAAGTTATCCTTTGGCAAATAGGCCATACAAGTAGAGCTTTAAGTAACTGAGAAAATAAGCCACTAGATCAACATCTAATAATGGTCTTTACTACCTCATTCTACTTCATTCCCTCCTCTTTAGCCTCATAGCACCCTAAGAATCTTCTGAAGAAGTCGGCTGATACCACCTGCTGTGTCACCTGCAGCTTGACTCTTTTTACTCTAGTTCTGATGACCCTGGACAGGGTGTCTAAGATGCATGGTCCTAAGAGAAGTCCTGCTATGATCATCCTAAGAGGCCCCATTAGCAGAGCCAGCCTGGGTCCGCATGAAGTCCCTTCATGGCCTCTCAACTCTACCTCTGGCCTTCTCTTCTCTATAACTGTTTTGTATTTTCTCATACTATTTCTGATTGAGCAGCAAAAACATAGTATTCTCCACTTAAAACAATGGATATGCCTCCCTTTTCAGCAGTAATCAAGTCCTCTGTGGTTTGGGAGGAACATTGCTGCCAATGAATCAATCTGATTCTTAAGAGTGACTATTCTTTATTGAAAAATATGTCCCCCCAAAATTGTTCTCTTGTACTCTGGCCACTTGTCCATAGTCTGTCACTGGCTGGGGCCATCTCCAAAAGGAATAATAGTCTGTTTTATTGGTGCAGGCAGTTCCATCACAGAATGATGAGGTCTGATATGTGACTAGCATATTCCCAAGTAGCACTACCAGAAGGAGATACAACAGAGCCCCTCTTGGGGGTGCTAAGTTATCCTGATGGCTGTCCAGGAATTGGAGCTGCCTTGGGACAAGTCTTTTCTCCAGACTAATTTACGTGACAGGGTCAGAGACGCTGGGTGGGAACTGTATAGTTGCACATCCACAGAACCAGAAGGACATCAGGAGGCAGAGTGGGAGCTGAGCCGTTGCCCCCATTCTGAGGTCGTTTTGAGATGCCCAGTTTCACAGAGGCCTGGCTGGGTGGGCTCTCATGGTCCACTCCTGGTCGGGCTCTACAGCAACCTTGACTTGCTCGTGCGGTGTAGCCACAGCTTGATACCTGCAGCTTTAAGAGCTAAGATAGTGCTGAGGATTGGGCAATGTTTGTGTGCAGTGTCAGCCAAGTTTTTCAAGAACTGCAAAAGGTGTGTGTGTCCATACTCTCAGAGGTCCCCTGAGGCTTTTGGGAGCAGCAGAGGTGGGTGTCCAGACAGGGTCTCAAAAGGAGACTAACTACATTTACAGGCCATGCGTTATGCCCTAAACAGTAAAAGTGGACGAATTTCTGCCCAAGGGAGGTCTCTTTCTAGGTAATGTTTGATCGGTGTAAATTCAAAGTTCTACTTAGTCTCTCAACCCATCCTAATGATTGGGGGCAGTAGCATGAGCACAAGTTCCAGGTTAATCCTCTGCGCAGGTAGGAAAGGCTTCTATTCTACTCAGCCTGCAAAAGTGCACGCCACAACCAGCAAGTATCCGTCCCCTTTGCTGGGTGGAATGTCATTGAGGACCAGTTATGGATGTTTAAATGGGTAGGAAGGACCCGCGTTTTTGTATCAGCTTGTAGGTCTGCTTGGGATTGTTCCAAGCACACTGCAGACAGGCTTTGCCAACTTGTTTGGTCAGTGTTGGTAATCTCCAGGCCACCAAATATCTTTGCAACAATTCTCATAGGGCAGATTTTCCAGATGGGTTGTTCCATGAGTTTGCCCAACTGGGCTAGGAGAGGTCATCTCAGGAATTACTATTTTTGACTCTGAGGTAACCAGCCAGCCCTCGGGTATTCAGCGGCCCTTTTTTCGGTTATTCTTTTTATTCCTTCTGGCTTCCATGAAGGGAGCTCTGGGAGCTCCAAGGGTGTAAACATATTCTCTGGGCTTAATGGAAGGGACCGTGGTGCTGTGTCTCCATGGACTCCACCTTGGCTCTTCGTGTGAGCCTAACAGTGCACCAGTGCCAGACCAGGGGCTAGGGGGTGGGGGCCGGCAGACAGCCTGAAGGAGCTGTAGGATTTTGTGTCTGTTTTAAATGTCTTTGTCCTCTGAGGGAAGAAGTCACTTTTCCCAATATATTGCAACTTTGATTCCTTTGATGTGAAAGGCTATTCCTCCTCTTGTAGGCATTGGGTCCCATTAATAAAAACTGCCATTCTGAAATGGGGAGCAGTGTGTCCCTCATGTCCAACCACGAGCAGAAAATGTTTTCTGCACAGTCGTGTACATCTACATAGTCATGAAGGAGCTCTCATCCTCTCAGGCAAGCATATAGCTGGATAACATTGCTGTCATCTGACATTATGCAGACACTAAGAGACCATGAATGCCAACACAGACTGTTATACCCAGCAAAATTCTTAATAAACATAGAGGGAGTAAACAAAATATTCCATGATAAAACCAGATTTAAACAATATCTTTCCACAAATCCAGCCCTACAGAAAGCACTAGAAGGAAAAATCCAACCTAAGGAAGTTAGATACACCCATGAAAACACAGGCAATAAATAGTTACAAACCAATAAATACCAAAGAAGGGAAACACACAACATAACTGTTAGACCCCCAAAATCTAGGGTCTCAAGTGGGCACCCCAAGAACCCAGACTCCAGTTCAGTTGATGCAACAGCAAGAGGTGTTTATTAATGCACTGGCTGTACAGTCAGGCAAACTCTGCTCCAAAGAGCAAGAGTCACCTTGTACTGTAGTCACATGGGGGATTTTAAAGGAAAAACCCACAGAAGCCATAAGATTACATTTCCCATACAATTTCGTTTCTAAGATCATGGTCTGATCACAGAGTGGTTACAGTCACATCCACATGTACATTCTTCCTGAAACCTCAAGGGTGGTATCAGGGTGGGAGTGGAGTTTACACAAAGGTCACAGTGGTCCTTTCTGGAACACTTGCAACTATCCCAGTCACAGTTGAGCACATTTCTTAACAGAAATCTTTTTACTTTGTTACATTGTTACAGGGATGGTTGAATAATGATTGAGTCAGCTTGCCCTTGGAACTAGATTTTTAGTTTCTCATTTCCTGGGCCTTGGGGGTATAAGCCTGAAGGGCTAGGGTCTTTCAACAACCACCAAAAAAATAACAGGAATTAACAATCACTGGTCAATAATATCCATTAATATCAGTGGTCTCAATTCACCTATAAAAAACACAGGCTACCAGAATGGATTCTAACACAAAATCCATCATTCTGCTGCTTACAAGAAACACACCTCAACTTCAAAGACAGACACCACCTCAGAATAAAAGGCTAGGGGAAGACTTTCCAATCAAATGGATTTAAGAAGCAAGCTGGTGTAGCTATCCTAAATTCCAATAAAATAGACTTCAAACTAAAATCAATCAAAAGAGATCAGAAAGGACATGACATATTTATCACAGGGAAAATTCATCAAGATGAAGTCTCAATTCTGAATATTTATGCCCCAAATACAAGGGCACACACATTTGTAAAAGAAACATTACTAAAGCTTAAATCACACATTAAACCCCATACACTAGTAGTAGGAGACTTCAACACCCCACTCTCACCAATGAAAAGGTCTGCCTGACAGAAACTTAACAGAGAAATAAGGGAACTTCCAGAAGTTATGACTCAAATGGCTTAATAGATATCCACAGAATATTCTACCCTAACACAAAAGGCTATACCTTCTTCTCAGCACCCCATGGAACCCTCTGTAAAATCGACGACATGCTTGGTCACAAAGAAAATCTCAACAGATACCAAAAAATTGGAATAACCTCCTGTATTTTATCAGACCACCATGGATTAAAGTTAGATTTCAACAACAACAAAAACTACAGAAAGCCGACAATCTCATGGAAACTGTATAATGCCCAATTGAATCACCAATGGGTCAAGGAAGGAATAAAGAAAGAAATTAAAGATTTCCTAGAACTCAATGAAAATGAATGTACAACATACACAGATTTATGGGACACTATGAAAGCAGTGTTAAGAGGAAAATTCACAGCACTAAATGCCCACATCAAGAAGATAGAGAAATCTCACACTAGTAACTTAACAGCACACCTAGAACCTCTAGAATAAGAAGCAAACTCATCTAGCAGAAACAGATACCAGGAAATAATCAAATTGAGGGCTGAAATCAATAAAATAGAAACAGAGAGAACAATACAAAGAATCAATGAAATAAAGAGTTGGCTCTTTGAGAAAATGAACAAGATAGACAAATACATATCCAATCTAACCAAAAAGCAGAGAAAGAGCGTCCAAATTAACAAAATCAGAAATGAAAAGGGAGATATAACAACAGACAAAGAGGAAATCCAGAGAATCATCAGGTCATACTTCCAAAATCTATACTTTACAAAATTTTAAAATCTAAAAGAAATGGATGATTTTCTGGATAGGTACCATATACAAAAGTTAAATCAAGACCAAATAAACTATCTAATAGACCAATAACCACTAAGGAATATAAACGATCATTAAAATTCTCCCAACCAAAAAAAAAAAAAAGCTCAGGACCAGATGGTTTCAACACAGATATCTACCAGATTTTCAGAGAAGAGCTAATACCAATACTCTGCAAATTGTTCTACGCAATAGAAACAGAAGAACATTACCAAACTCCTTCTGTGGGGCTAAAATTACCCTGACACCCAAACCACACAAAGATGCAACAAAGAAAGACAACTACAGACCAATCTTGTCCATGAACATTGATGCAAAAATACTCAAGAAAATACTGGCTAGTCAAATCCAGGGACACATCAAAAAAATTATTCACCATTACCAAGTAGGCTTCATCCCAGGGATGGAAGAATGGTTCAACATATGAAAATCTGTCATTGTAATACACCATATAAACAAACTGAAAGAAAAAACACATGATCATTTCATTAGATGCTGAAAAGGCCTTTGACAAAATCCAACATGATCCAACCCCTTCATGATAAAGACTCTGGAGAGATCAGAAATACAAGTAACATACCTAAACACAATAAAGGCTATTTACAGCAAGCCAACAGCCAACAACAAATTAAATGGAGAGAAACTCAAAGCGATTCCAATAAAATCAGGAATCAAGACAAGGCTGTCCACTCTCCCCATACTTATTCAATATAGTACTTGAAGTTCTAGCCAGAGCAATAAGACAACAAAAGGAGATCAAGGGGATACAAATTGAAAAGGAAGAAGTCAAAATTGCCCTATTTGATGATGATATGATAGCATACATAAGTGACCCAAAAACTTCGATCAGGGAACCAGCTGATAAACTCCTTCATTAAGGTGGCAAGATTCTGTTGTAATTATTGTTACATCTCCCCTATGTATACAAAACCTTCATTTACAATGTAATTTATTCATATTTTTAGCTTTTTAGTCTTTGATCATTTATTGAAGTTTGCCAAAATATTTCCTTTATGGTTTCTCCTGAAAGTTTATTTATTTATCCTCTAAAGCTGTTCTGTCATCCAGAACAGTATGATTTTTTACAATAGGCATTAGGTCCTTTAATTGCTCTGGGGAGGAGTTTCCCCCATGATTACAGGGAGTGACTGAACCACATTTGACATGGGGGCCTGCAAAAGGTCCCCCAAGGCATTTCCTAATGGCAAAGTGTTACCTTGTCTGTCCCTTGTTGATCTGCACTCATTGGTCCAATTCCAGCCTTTGTTGCACCTTCTGCATACTCCAGAAGTCAGTGGCCTTCTGTTGAGATTATTCCTAGAAACAAGATTGTATCCAGGAATGTCCTGTCTACAATCCCTTTTTAGGTGACCTTGTTTGTTACAATTGAAACATTTGACATTTTGATTTTTCTTCAAGCCTCTGAAAATCACCTCTCCTATCCAAGCATCACCATGGTTATACAATTTAATATTGACTGTATCTCAGATCCATTCTTCTGTGGTGCTGATACTGCCTTTAAAGGCCTAATATTCCTTTTGAATTGTGAATTAGCATTTTCAAAAGCCAAATTCCATTTATTATTTGCCTAGCTTCTGAATTTGGGATAATTCTATTTGCAGTTGAATTCAATCTTTGTAAAAAAAAATCAGTGAAGGTTTCTTTTGGGCCCTGTATAACTTTAGTAAATGACTCAATTCTCTTTCTGACTTCTTCAGTTCTGTTCCAAGCATCCAAAGCTGCTTCACAGCATAGAGCCAGGGTGTGGCCATCATATAGAGGCGGTCTTTGTCCATCAGCATAATCTCTGTCTTTAAGAAGTTGGTCTTGAGGAATTTCAATAACTCTAGCCCTACTTCAATGTTCAATGGTCCTAGCCTCATCTTTCCTCTGTAATGGAGGACCAGATTCCAATACTGCTGTAACCAAGTCTTACTAGTTTGGTGGGACAATTCTTTTACTAGTTGACCATGAATTTAACTTCTGCCTCACAAAAGGTGAATCTATATCATATGAGACTATTGCTTCCTTAAATCTCCTCAAATTTAACATTGCCACTGGAATCCATTCAGCTCTTACATAGCCTTGGGATACCTGTCATCTCACAGTTGTTCCCATAAGGAGATTGGATGAACGAAGGTTGGTTGTTTGATAACCTTGGGCTGTTCCTCTAATTTTATACTGTAATGGCGAGGTTGGTTCTCCTTTAAATTCCTCTGTCTGTGTCTGAATATCTCTATTATCTGTTTTAATAAGTTTTTCTAAGGCTTGAAACTTATCAGTCAAAACTGTGGTGATACTTGATTTGTGCTGAAATGTGGTGACATTTTATTTGTGCTTTAATAAATATAGCTTGTCTGGAGATCAGGGAAGAAGTCAGCCATTATAAGTAAACACAAAAGTCATGCAATGTTTAGCACATGCCTTTAATCCTACCACTTGGCAGACAGAGATCTTTCCTGTGATGAGTGTCCTTGATCTCTTTTGAGATGGATCCAACTCTGGACCTCCATGAGTTGAAGGCCACATTGGAAACAGAGCCAAGTGTGTTGGAACATGCCTTAAAATCAACACCAGTTAACCATGGAGGTCTGGAGGTCTGTATAGACAGACAGGAAGTGACAGAGCTGGGCAGGAAGAGGAAGTGATGTAGTTGGACACAGAGAGTAAGTCAGATGGCAGAATAGCAAGGCATATAGGCATGGGTAGAGAGGTTGTATCTCGAATTTGGAAGCTGTGAGTTGGTGAGGTAAGATTAGATATGGCTGTTGTTATTCCTCTGATCTCTCTCATGCCTTAATCCAATTTCAGGAACCATATTTTTTTATTTAATAGGATCATTTAGAATTTCATCTACAAAAAACTGAATTATTTTCTTTAGTAATTAGTTGTAGGGCTTGCTTATTATCAGTAGTAACTTTTCAAGTCCTGCATCATGGCACTCATATCAACAAAGTTTTAAGTAATGAAACAAGTATTATCAAACCAATAATGTTTATAATTGACATTACATATATCCCATCTAAGTTATTATCCTCTCATTTAATTGTTCCATATATATATATATACATATATATATATATATACATATATATATATATATATATGTATATATATATATTTATTGTTTTTCGAGACAGGGTTTCTCTGTGTAGCTTTGCGCCTTTCCTGGAACTCACTTGATAGCCCAGGCTGGCCTTGAACTCACATAGATCCACCTGGATCTGCCTCCTGAGTGCTGGGATTAAAGGTGTGCACCACTGCCGCCGCCGCCGCCGCCGCCGCCGCCGCCACCACCACCACCACCACCCAGCTTAATTGTTCCATTTTTAAATTATCCATTTTGTAATCATACAGAGACCTAACTCCCTCCATCATAATAGTGTTTTCAATTTTTTAACTTAAGAAAGACTCTCTTTTTTAAAATTTAATCCCCGCCCCCGTTAAGAATTCCCAATTGTCCCACCAAATCTGATGATGATGATTGTGAAGTGTGAGGCTGACTTCTGCTGTGCAGCACATCTGAGCAGAGAACACAGGCAATGTACAGCCTGCCTGAGGACAGCTGCCTCTGATTGCATGTCAGCAGCCTGAGGTGGGGGCCTAGGGAAAGCCACAACCCATGGGGTGGGGAAAGGAGCCAAACTGCCAGCCATCTTCATGTGCAAAAGCAGCATTTGTGATTGGTGGGAAGTGAAAGCACAGAGCTGCCTGAAGGCAGAGGTACCCAGTGGGAGGTTTTGGAATTCAAGCACCTGTGTAATTTTCTGTAGAGAGACTACAACAAAATGATCCAATACTTGCTCAGAGGGCTTGGGGAAGTAAAGGAAAAACCAGTCAGTGGTGAGGTGATTCCACTGTGTGCTTTTCTGATGCAGGGAAAGTCTTTCCAATCAAATGGTCTTAAGAAGCAAGCTGGTGTAGCCATCCTAATATCCAACAAAATAGACTTAAAACTAAAATCAATCAAAAGAGATCAAGAAGGGCATTACATACTCATCACAGGAAAGATCCACCAAGATGAAGTTTCAATTCTGAACATTTATGCCCCAAACACAAGGGCACCCACATATGTAAAAGAAATATTACTAAAGCTTAAATCACACATAAAGCCCCATACATTAATAGTGGGAGACTTCAAAACCCCACTTTCTCCACTGAACAGATCTGCAAAATCGAAACTTAACACAGAAATAAGGGATTTAACTGATGTTATGACTCAAATGGACTGAATCAATATCTATGGAACATTCCTTCCTATATAAAAGAATATACCTTCTTCTCAGCATCCCATGGAACCTTCTCTAAAATTGACCACATACTTGGCTACAATGCAAATCTCAACAGATACAAAAAAATTGGAATAACCACCTGTGTTCCATCAGACCACGAGTGTTTAAAATTAGATTTCAACAACAACAAAAATTACAGAAAGCCTACAATCTCATGGAAACTGAATAATGATCAACTGAATCACCAAAGGGTCAAGGAAGAAAGAAAGAAAGAAATTAAAGACTTCCTAGAGAGCAATGAAAATGAATATACCACATACCTGAACTTATGGGACACTGTGTAAGCAGTGCTAAGAGGGAAATTCATAGCACTAAATGCCCACATAAAGGAGTTGGAGAAATCTCACACTAGTGACTTAACAGTACATCTGAAAGCCCTAGAACATGAAGAAGAAAAGTCACCCAGGAGGAATAGACACCAGGAAATAATTAAATTGAGAGCTGAAATCAATAATAAAAAAAAAAAGAAACAAAGAGAATAATACAAAGAATCAATGAAACAGAGTTGGTTCTTTGAGAAAATCAACAAGATAGACAAACCCATATCCAAACTAGCCAAAAGGCAGAGAAAGAGCATCCAAACTAGCAAAATCAGAAATGAAAAGCAAAACATAACAACTAACATGGAGAAAATCCAGAGAACCATCAGGTCATACTTTAAAAACCTCTACTACACAAAATTGGAAAATCTAAAAGAAATGGATATTTTTCTGTATAGGTACCACATACCTAAGTTAAATCAAGACCAGATAAACTATTTAAATAGACCTATAACCCCTAAGGAAATAGAAGCAGTCCTTAAAAGTCTCCCAACCAACTCATGCAATGAGCCCAGGACCCGGCACCAACACACAGCTGCCTCCCAAACAGATCAAGCCAAATGACTGTCTCACCCATTCAGGGGGCCTGATCCAGTTGGGGGCCCCTCAGCCTTTGGTTCATAGATCCTGTGCTTCCATTCATTTGGTTATTTGTCCCTATGCTTTATCCAACCTTGGCTTCAACAATTCTCGCTCATATAAACCCTCTTCTTTCTCACTAATTAGACTCCCAGTGCTCCACCAGGGGCCCAGCCGTGGATGTCTGCATCCAGATTCCTCAGACCTTCCTTGGATGGGGTTTATGGCACAACTAACAGGGTGTCTGGCCATCCCATCACCAGAGTAGGTCAGTTCCTGCCGTCTCTCGACCATTGCCAGCAGTCTTTTGTGGGAGTATCTTTGTGGATCTCCGTGGGCCTTCCTAGCTCTCTGCTTCCTCCCCTTCTCATGTGGTCTTCATTTACCATGGTCTCCTATTCCTTGTTCTCCCTCTCTTTTCTTGATCCAGCTAGGATCTCCCACTCTCTTTCCCTCGACCATTGCCCTTCATTGTTCCCACTCATGACCAGGCTGTTTGAATCCTGGGACCTATGCAGGGACGCTTGGCTCGGTCTGGGAGGGGGGGACTGGACCTGGCTGGACTGAGTCTACCAGGTCGATCCCGGTCCTTTTGGGAGACCTTGATCTGGAGGAGGTGGGAATCGGGGGTGGGGTGGGGGGAGGGGGAGGGTGGCCAGAGTGGGAGAACAGGGGAATCTGTGGCTATTATGTTGAACTAAATGATGTTGTAAAATAAATTTACTAAAAAAAAAAAAAATCAAAAAAAAAAAAAAGAAAGAAAGAAAGAAAAAACCCAGGCCCAGATGGTCTCAGTGCAGAATTCTACCAGATCTTCAAAGAAGAAATAATACCAATACTCTTTCAATTGTTCTACAGAATAGAAACAGTAGGAACATTAACAAACTTCTTCTGTGAGGCTACAATAACCCTGATCCCCAAGCCAAACAAAGATGCAACAAAGAAAGAGAACTACAGAACAATCTCCCTCATGAACATTGATGCAAAAATACTCAAGAAAATATTGGCAAACAGACTCCAAGAACATATCAAAATAATTAGCCACCATGATCAAGTAGGCTTCATCCCAGAGATGCAAGGGTGGTTCAACATGTCTGTCAATGCAATACACCATGTAAACAAACTGAAAGAAAAAAAATCACATGATCATCTAACTAGATACTGAAAAGGCATTTGACAAGATCCAACACCCCTTCATGATAAAGGTCTTGGAGCGATCAGGAATACAGGGAATATACCTAAACATAATAAAGGCAATTTATAGCAAGCCAACAGCCAACACCAAATTAAATGGAAAGAAACTCAAAGCGATTCCAGTAAAATCAGGAACAAGACAAGGCTGTCTGCTCTCCCCATACTTATTCAATATAGTACTAGAAGTTCTAGTCAGAGAAATAAGACAACAAAAGGAGAACAAGGGGATACAAATTTGAAAGGAATAAGTCAAACTTTTACTATTTGCAGATGACATGATAGTATACATAAGTGACCCCAAAAATTCAACCAGGGAATTCATACAGCTTATAAACACCTTCAGTAATGTAGCAGGATACAAGATTTACTCAAAAAAATTAGTAGCCCTCATATATATATATATATATATATATATATATATATATGACAAATGTGCTTAGAAAGAAATCAGAGAAACATTACCCTTTACAATATCCACAAATGATATAAAATACCTTGGGGTAACTCTAACTAAACAAGTGAAGGACCTGTGTGACAAGAACTTTAAGTCCCTGAAGAAAGAAATTGAAGATGTCCAAAAATGGAAAGATCTCCCATGCTCATGGATAGATAGGATTAACATAGTAAAAATGGCAATCTTACCAAAAGCAATCTACAGATTCAATGCAATCCCCATCAAAATACCAACACAACTCTTCACAGGCCTGGAAAAAAATTTTAACTTCATATGGAATAACAAAAAACCCAGGATAGCCAGAAGAATCCTGTACAATAAAACACCCTCTGGAGGCATCACGATCACTGACTTCAAGCTCTACTATAGAGCTACAGTAATAAAAAACAGCTTGGTACTGGAATTAAAACCTACATGTGGACCAATGGAACTGAACTGAAGACCCTGACATTAATCTGCTCACCTCTGAACATATGATTTTCGACAAAGAAGCCAAAAATATACAATGGAAAAAAGAAAGCATCTTCAACAAATGGTGCTGGCATAACTGGACATCAATGTGTAGAAGGCTGTAAATAGATCCATATCTGTCACCGTGCACAAAACTTAAATCCTAGTGGATTAAAGACCTCAACATAAATCCAGTTACTCTGAAACTGATAGAAGAGAAACTAGGAAGTAGTCTTGAACATATTGGCACCGGGGATCACTTCCTAAATATAACACCAGTTGCACAGACACTGAGAGCAACTATTAATAAACGGGACCTATTGAAATTGAGAAATTTTGGTAGGGCAAAGAACACAGTAAATAAGACAAAACGACAGCCTACAGAATGGGAAAAGATCTTCACCAACCCCACATCTGACAGAGGGCTGATATCCAGAACATATAAATAACTCAAGAATTTAGACATCAAAATAACCAACAGTCCAATTTAAAAAATGGGCTATAGAGCTAAAGAGATTTCTCAACAGAAGAATCTCAAATGGCTGAAAGGCATTTAAGGAATTGCTCAACATCCTTAGTTATCAGGGAAATGCAAATCAAAACAACTCTGAGATACCATCTTATACTTGTCAGAATGGCTAAGACCAAAAGACTGAAAACAGCTTATGTTGGAGAGGATGTGGAGCAAGGGGAACACTCCTCCACTGTTGGTGGGAATGCAAACTTGTACAGCCACTCTGGAAATCAGTATGGCGGTTTCTCAAAAAATTGGGAATCAGTCTTCCTCAAGACCCAGCTATACCACCTATGCACATATACACAAGGAATGCTCAATCATACCACAAGGACACAGTCTCAACTATGTCATAGCAGCATTATTTGTAATAGCCAGAATGTGGAAACAACCTAGATGCCCTTTAACTGAAGAATGGGTAAATAAAATATGGTACATATATACAATGGACTACCACTCAGTAGAAAAAAAAAACAATGCATCATGAGGTTTGCAGGCAAATGAATGGAACTAGAAAAAAATCATCCTGAGTGAGGTAACCCAGACTCAGAAAGACAAACATGGTATGTACTCACTCATAAGTGGATACTAGATGTAAAGCAAAGGATAACCAGACTGCAACTCACAACTCCAGGGAGGCTACCTAATAAAGAGGACCCTAAGAAAGACACAGGGATCACCCAATGACAGAGAAATAGATGAGATCTACATGAGCAAACTGGGGGTTGCAGGGGTTAATGGAGGGGAAGGGTCAGGGGAAAGAGAGGTTAGGGGAGATGGAGGTCCCAGCTGGATCATCAGCATTGGGGGAGAATGGAGAGGGAGATACCATGATGAATGAAGACCCCAGGGGAATAGGAAGAAGCAGAGTGCTAGAGAGGTTCCTAGAAATCCACAAAGATACCTCCAGTATAGACTACAGGCAATGGTCAAGAGAGTCCCTGAGCTGATCTGCTCTGGTGATCAGATGGCTGAACACCCTGGCTGTCATGATAGAACTCTCATCCAGGGTCTGATGGAAGCAGATGCAGAGATCCATGGCTGAGCCCCAGGTGGAGCTCCAGGACTCCAATAGGCAAGAGAGCAGAAGGATTGTCTGAGCGAGAGATATTGAGACCACGATTGGGAAAAGCACAGGGACAAATAGCCAAACCAGTGGAAATGTATGAACTGTGAACCAATGGCTGAGGAGCCCCCATGGAACTGGACCAGGCCCTCTGAATAAGTGAGACAGTTGAATAGCTTGATCTGTTTGGGAGGCCCCCAGATAGTGGAGCCAGGACCTGTCCTTGGTGCATGAGGTGGCTTTTTGGAGCCTGGGCCTATGCTAGGACACTTTGTTCAGTCTTGGTGTAGGGAGGAGGGGACTGGACCTGCCTTGACTGAGTCTACCAGGCTGGGCTGACTCCCCAAGGGAGACCTTGCCTTGGAGGAGGTGGGAATGGGGGGTGGAATATGGAGGAAGGCTGGGGGGTGGGAGGAGGTATGATGGGGGAATCCGTGGTTGATATGTGAAATTAAGTAAATTATAAAATAAAAACATTTTTTTTAAAAAACACTCAAATTATGCTTCTAGTAAGGTAACTCATTCCTCCTCTCCCAATCCATCAATAGAAGTACACAACCATTGGGGCCCCTTAGTATCTTTACTCCTGAGGTCTGCTCTTCCCTTGTAATGTATTTTCATCTTTTTTTATTGCCTTGTTTTAATAAAGCTTCCATGTTACTTTTTACTTCTGGAAAAAAAAACAGATTTAAACAATACCTATCCACAAATCCAGCCCTACAGAAAGCACTAGAAGGAAAAATCCAACCTAAGGAAGTTAGATATACCCATGAAAACATAGGCATTAGATAATCCCACCAACCAATACCAAACAAAGAAGGGAAACACACAACACTATCAACAAAAAAATAATAGGAATTAACAATCACTGGTCATTAATATCCATTAATATCAATGGTCTCAATTCACCTATAAAAGACACAGGCTGACAGAATGGGTATGAAAACAGGATCCATCCTTCTGCTGCATACAAGAAACACACCTCAAATTTAAAGACAGACACTACCTCTGAGTAAAAGGCTGGGAAAAGACTTCCAATCAAAGGAAGCTGGTGTAGCTATCCTAAATTCTAATAAAATAGACTTCAAACTAAAGTCAATCAAAAGAGATCAGGAAGGACATTACATAATCATCACAGGGAAAATCCACTAAGATGAAGTCTCAATTCTGAACATTTATGCCCTAAATACAAGGGCATCCACATTTGTAAAAGTAACATTACTAAAGCTTAAATCTCACATCAAACCCTACACACTAGTAGTGGGAGACTTCAACACCCAACTCTTACCACTGGATAGATCTGCCAGGCTGAAACTTAACAGAGAAATAAGGAAACTAACAGAAGTTATGACTCAAATGGACTCAATAGATACCTACAGAACTTTCTACCTTAACACAAAAGAATATACCTTCTTCTCAGCACCTCATGGAACCTTCTCCAAAATTGACCACATGCTTGGTCACAAAGCAAATCTACACAACACACACACACACACACACACACACACACACACACACACACACACTGGAATAACCTCCTGTATTTTATCAGACCACCATGGATTAAAGTTAGATTTCAACAAAAACAAAATTACAGAAAGCCTATAATCTCATGGAAACTGAATAATGACCTACTGAATCACCAATGGGTCGAGGAAGAAATAAAGAAAGTAATTTCTTTCCTAGAATTCAATGAAAATGGAAGTACAACATATCCAAACTTATGGGACACCATGAAAGCAGTTCTAAGATGAAAATTCATTGCACTAAATACCCACATCAAGAAGATGGAGAAATCACCCTCTAGTGACTTAACAGCACATCTGAAATCTCTAGAACAAAAAGAAACAAAGTCACCGAGGAGGAATAGATGCCAGGAAATAATCAAATTGAGAGCTGAAATCAATAAAAATAAAAACAAAGAGAACAATACAAAGAATCAAAGAAACAAAGAGTTGGTTCTTTGAGAAAATCAACAAATAGACAAACCCATATTCAAACTAACCAAAAAGCAGAGAAAGAACATCCAAATTAACAAAATCAGAAATGAAAAGGGAGAGCAATAAGACAACAAATGGAGATCAAAGGGATACAATTCGGAAAGGAAGAAGTCAAACTTTCACTATTTGCAAATGATATGATAGTGTACATACGTGATCCCAAAAATTCTTCCAGGAAACTCCTACAGCTGATAAACTCCTTCAGTAAGGTGGTAGGATACAAGATTAACTCAAAAAAAATCAGTAGTCCTCCTCTATATAAATGATAAAAAGGGCTGAGAAAGAAATCAGAGAAACATCATATCACCCTTTACTATAGCCACAAATAATATAAAATATCTTGGGGAAACTCTAACTAAGCAAGTGAAGGACCTTTAATTCCCTGAAGGAAAAAAATTGAAGAAAATATCAGAAAATGGAAAGATCTTCCATGCTCATGGATAGATAGGATTAACATAGTAAAAATGGCAATCTTACCAAAAGCAATCTATAGATTCAGAATCCATCCCTGGTGCATGAGCAGGCTTTTTGGAGACCACTACCTACAATGCAGCCTTGAGGCAGGGGAAAGGCTTTAGACTTGCTCTGCTGGCTGTGCCTCCCCATAAGAGGCCTTGCCTTCTTGTGAGGGAGGTAGTGGGGGGTGGTGTGTGAGTGAAAGGCTGGGGGGATGGGAGGAGCGAAGAGGAGGATCTTAGATTGGTTTGCAAATGAATGGAAAAAATTTAACAAAAAAATTTTAAATTCATGAATATCTTTTAAATTTTCCAGTTTTTTGGAATCTGTAAGGTAAACTCTAATAATTTTCTTAATTTCACTGTTGCCTCTCATTATGACTCCTTTTTCATGTCTTGCTGTATTAGTTTTTATATTTCCTCTTTCTTTTGGTTAGGTTAACTAAATTTTGTCAATATTGTTTATATTTTGAAGGAACCAACTCTGTGTCATTGACTCTCTATATTGATTTTATTGTTGCTGTTGTTTTCATTTCACTGATTTCTACATTGATGTCAATCATTTTACTGGTTTTGGTGTTTGACATGTTTTTTTCCCCAAGCCCAAAGTTGAATCATTAACTAATTTAAAAGAAATCTCTTCGATATAGGTACTTTGAACCTTAAATGCCCCTCTTATGACTGTTTTTATTATATCCCAAAGGCTAAAGGATGTTGTGTTTTCCTGTTGTTTTGACGGTAGGAGTTGCTCCACTTGCTAAAAGTGTAAATTTGGAAATTTGGAGCCCTTGGTTAAGGGAAAGTATCTCAGTCCTGCAAGAGGTTGATTCTCCCTACAGCTGGAAAGGGTTAAGGCATCCTTAAAGTGTGCTGTATCTTCTTCCCACATACCTGAGTGAACCCACACCTGTTCAACAACACTTGTGAGACTTGAAAAAGAACAGTGGATCCAGATACTTTGAAGGACTAGAGGAAATTTTGCTCTCAGGATAACAGGATTGGCAGGGTCATGGGCAACATTCCATCTTGTGAGCAATGGTATATGCAGTTATTAAAATGCCTGTTAATGGAAATGGAGTGAATGTAAAGGGAAAAAAACTTACAAAGATTTTGGTATTAATTGAATGGCATTACCTTTGGTTTCAGGCAATTCCTCATGTTCAATTAAAATTGACAGCATGGAAGCAAATGTTGAGAGCTTTGAGGAAAGTTCATCAGAAAAGAGAGCCCATACTGTTAAAAACAGTCTTTGTGTAATTTAATTTCAAATACTCTGGAGCCATTGCAGAGTGAGTAGTCACTTAAAGTTATATCTGAAGTAGAACAGCAAATGAAAAGGGGAGACATTCAGGCTAGAATATGTCAATCAGCAGAAGAGAATATTCCTTTACAGGATGATAGGAATGCTGTTTCAGAGGACAGTGAAAGTGAGGGAAGCCAGGACACTGGAGATGACTCTTCTCCTTCTTCATCTGATGAAACAGATTAAGAAATAGGAAGGGCTGAAAGTTAATTGCATACAAGAGCTCCCAAGACAGAAAAAAAGGAAACTTCCCAGAAGGAAAAAGGCAAAGAAAGGAGAAAAAAAGGAAATCTTCGCAGTAGTAAGAAGAGAAGGAGAAAGATTTGAAAGGAAAATTTTCCCTATAGAAAATGGGGGAAAAATGAATTTTCCCAGTAGAAAAATGGGAAATACTTAATTATGGCCCAACAGCACCACCTTATAATGGAATTGAGGAATAGTTGCCTAAGATCATAAGAACACCTCAGCAGGTGTTCCCAGCTACTATGCAACAGATGCCTGCAAATAATCAATATCTCCAAGGTTGTGTTCAATTTAATTGGAGACCTCTGGACATGGAAGATCTGAAAAGAGTAAAAGAAGCAGTGATGGCATATGGGATGCATTCACCTCATGTAAAATGGGTTTTAAATAATTGGGCTATTCAGAATAGTTATTCCAAAAGATTGGAAGAGCCTCATGGCAGCCATACTAGAAGCTAATCCTCAATTACAATGGTTTACTTGGAGTAGAGAGGAAGCAGCAGGCATGGAACAGCATAATCAGACTAGAGGAGTAGATATAATAATGGACCAATTGTGAGGAGAGGGTCAGTATACTGATATACAAACACAAATACAATTTGATGATACTACGACAGTGCAATGTCTCCTAGTGGCTTTAAGGGTCTGGGATAAGGTCACAGAACCAGAGAAAAGATTTGTCTCCTTCACAAAATCACACAAAGTGCAGGAGAAGTCTACACTGAATTTTGCAGTTGAACTTCAGCAGTGCATAGAGCAGTGGCTGATCCAGATGTCAGAAAAGTTTTAATTGAGTCTTTAGTTTTTAAGAATGCTAATACTGATTGCCCAAAAGCCATAAGGCCCTTGAAGGCTCAGGGAGCCCCTTTAGAGGAATGGATTAAAGCTATTGCTGATATTGGATCCACAAAATATAATGCTAATATAACTGGACAAGTTTTAGCTAAAGGCCTTAAATCTCAGAATACCAGATGCTTTAACTGTGGGAAATTGGGACATTTAAGGAAAGATTGTTATCTTTCTGTTACTAAAAAAGGTAACTCTTTGGAGGATAATCAGAATCAAAAGCCTCAAACCTCAGGAATTTGTAAGACATTTGGTAAAGGTAAACATTGGGCTAACAAATACAGATCAAAGAGAGAGATGCATGATAACCCTTTGCTGTCAAGAAACTGGATGCAAAGCCTAACTTGGGGCCCAAGAACAAACAATAGGAGCTACCAATTACCTGTCAGCAAGGATCATCAGCAGAGCCACCAGGGAAACATAAACTCAGCATTAGAGATTTAATGCGTGCTCCTTCAGGGATCACTGCTTTAGAACTAGCAGTGTGCAAACATCTTACATTATCTCACAAATTCCTTGTTATAAGATAGCCACTCAAGAGTATTGTCCTTCTTATCCCCCCAGGGATAGTAGGAATAATTATGGGAAGAAATAGCTTAACATCTCAAGGATTTATAGTATACCCAGGAATTATAGATGAAGATCACCAGGGAGAAATTAAAATGATGGCATTTGTAGAAAGGACTATGGAAATAAAACCTGGGAATAGAATGGCTCAATTATTATTGCTTCTATATCTTAAAGAGAAGCAGCATGCATATGTAGAACTGGAAGCTTTCGGAGTACAGGGGAAAATTATTTTGGCAAATAGTTTTCATTGATGAAAGGCCTAAATTAAAAGTTAAACTAAGTGGGATTGAGATTGAAGGATTATTGGATTCTGGTGCTGATATATCTATAATTTCACAAGAATCCTGGGATCCTAATTGGCCTTTACAAGAAGTCTCCACTCAATTTATAGGCACTGGCACCTTATTTCAATTAAAACAGAGTGTAGAGTGGGTTAGATATATAGGGACTGTAGGACAGAAAGTGATAGTAAAGCCTATGTGGCTTAGAGTCGTGAATTTATGGGAAAGAGATTTTTTACAACAATGGGGAGCTCAAGTTAATATTCCTATGATTTCAGAGACAGCTCATAAATTGAGGTTAAAAGTGGGGCCATGTGCCTGGGAAAGCTATTGGAAATAATTATAGAGAAAGTCACAGGCTACGCAGATTGTACAAAAGCTAGATCAGACAGGAATTGGCTATCCAAAAAATACAAAGAGATTCTCTTAGTTGTTTAGGTTATAAATTATATAAACAGAGAAGTCAGTGGCAAAATGTAAAGATTAGGAGAAATCAGTTGTTCCTAATGAGTTTCAAAAATTATTGGGTAATATTAATTGGTTGCATCATACCATTGAACTGTCTACTCAAGAATTAAGTAATTTGTTTCACATTTTGCAAGGTGACTCAGATTTAAGCAGTCCAAGACAATTAACAGCTGAGATTGAAAGGTAATTAGCTCAAGTAGAACAAAAACTACAAAATGCCTATATAGATTGACTAGATCTCACAAATAAGTGTATTGTGGTAATTTTGCCTTCTACCCATTCCGCTACTAGACTTATTGTGCAAATGGAAGATAATATTTTAGAATGGATATTTTTAGCTCACAAACAGAATAAAAAGTTAAAGACCTATATAGAAAAGATTTCTGAATTAGTCATAAAGGGAAGAATAAGACTTTGTCGATTGTTGGCAATGAATCCAGCTGAGACTGTAGCACCCTATGCTGATACTGAAATTGTGCAGTTGTAGGTGATTAATGATGACTGGCAGAGAGCTTGTAGTAATTTCTTAGGAGAAATTAACAACAATTACCCAAAAATAAGTGGCTACAAGTTATAAAAAGAACTGAGTGGATTCTTCCTCACATAGTGAAGAGAGCACCTATTCCTGGGTCTCTTGCATTCTATACTGATGCAAATAAATTAGGAATGGCTGGTTTCAAACAAGAGAACATCAATAAGGTCATTCAAAGCCTATATGATTCAATTAAAAAATCAGAGCTGTATGCCTTTTCTGATGGTTTTATTAGACTTTAATGGGTCTCTTAGTATAATTACTGATTCTCAATAAGCAGAAAGGATTGCATTCCATATAGAAACTACTAACGTATTCCTGATAATTCAGAATTAACTTTACTATTTCTAGAACTACAACAGGCAATACAAGAAAGCAATTGCCCACTTTATATTACCCACATCCTATCTCATACTGGGTTGTCTGAACTTTTAGCAAAAGGAAATGAGGAGATTGATCAGTTATTGATAGGAAATGTGTGGGAAGCTTCAGAAATTTATAAGAAACATTATGTTAAATTAAAAGTTTCAAGAAAATTTTTCCATTTCTTGGCAACTGGCTAAGGAAATTATAAAAAATCAAGTTCCTTTACCTGCAGGAACTAATCCTAAAGGTACACAAAGGAATGAAATTTGGCAAATGGATGTGTTTCATTTAGCAGAATTTGGAAAATTAAAATATGTTCATGATAACATTGATACATATTCAAGGTTTCAATGGGTATCTGCCTTGAGTTCCGAAAATGCTGATTCTGTAATTACACATTTATTAGAAACAATGGCTGTACTGCACCTACTGATACAAATTAAAACTGATAATGCCCAGCTTGTGTTTCCAGTAAAATGAAACTTTTTTTTTCACATTGCAACATAAAACATGTTACAGGAATACCATTTAATCCTACAGGGCAAGCAACTATTGAAAGATCTAATCATACTCTAAAGGAGATTCTTGCTAAACAGAAGGGGGATATGAGGACCCCAGTGATAGACTGCATAATGCCTTACTAACCTTACATTTTCTAAATGTTAATGAAACAGAGACAACAACTACTGAAAGGCATTGGACCATAGGGAAAAAAAAAGATGATATTAATCAGCCTGTGCACTACAAAGATGCCATGACATCTGTATGGGAAAAAAGGGAGGTATTATTATGGGGTCATAACATATACGCTTATGTTTCCACAGGAGATACTAAATTGTGGATCCCATCAAAATTGATAAAAATCTGAGCAAGAGACATCTCCCAGATACTGCAGCTACAGAGATGCCTCTGTGACAGACAAGACACAGCAGGCCTCTGGAGCAAACAACTAATTCTTCCACCTGGGGACAGCTTAAGAATTTGTGTGACAAAGGGGAGGCTATACTTCACATGACTCACAAACCTCTTAATGCCACAAACTTATTTCCTGCCCTGCTTTCAGTGGTGATGGTGCAGGTAAAAGGGATGGATCATAATTATTGAGCCTTTATTCCTAATCCACCAATTAATTTAGCAGTAGGTTGGGGAGATAGAAATATTCCTGTAATTGTCAACGAATCTTCTTGGATACCTGGTCCTTATGACAATCGAAGTCCTGCTCAGCCAATGAGGAAGGTGGAATGATTAATAATTACATCGTGGAAGTTCAAGGAATTCCTGTTTGTATGGGAAATGAAATTCAATGTTTAAATATAACCTTTGAAGTATAGCTATCCATAGTCAACACTACCCAAGATTATCACAATAATCTCCATGTGTATGGCTTCAAAGGACAGTAGATTAATGCTACTATTTCCATAAATCTACCATTCTGTGAGATGAGGGTTACCAACAAGGAATCTGACTGGGTGCACTGGCGACAATGTAATAGTGAGAAACCTCAAGTGCTAATTAATATCTCCCAAGAAAACATCATGGAGTGGAGCCTCTATGGCTTCCCTCAAGGAAAATAGTCTCACTCGTAGTTAAGGTGGAAGTAGTATAGTTTGAATGGAACTGTAGAAATCAGTGCTTCTGTTAATGAACCTATCCAATTGCATGGAGTTAGGATGTCAAGTCCTTTCCTGCAATCTGGCAATTCAATTCAGACTAACTTGTGGAAACTGGCAAGTTCCTTCCACCCTCTAAAGCAGGGGAAGGAAAACTAAACATTAAGGATGATAAGTATACTTTGTCATTTAAACTAAATCAAAGCCATCCTTTTATGGCATGCATACCATTACCTTACTTGTTACTAAATGGGCCTGTACAATGATACCGTAATAATTACAGCATCACTTGTGAATGTTGTACCCTTCATAACTGTGTTAATTCTAATATACCTTTAAACTTATCCTCTGAAAGTTTGTACATTCATAGAGCAAGGCTAGCAATCTGGATACCAGTGAGGTTACCGAAGCTATGGCAAGACTCTCCTGTGATGATCCTGGTACAGAAACTCACTGAACGAATATTAAAAAGGACACATCAAATGGTTGCACTGGCTATTGCAGTTATTATCAGAATTATTGCATTAATAGCTGCTGCTGCTGCAATAGATGGAGTGACGTATCATAAAAACAATTCAAACTGCTGAGTTTGTCAGAAACTGGCACAAACACTCTTATGAACTTTGTACTGAACAAAGTAGGGTAAATAGTGAGACAGTGAGTTAGTTAATTTAAGACAAACTATTATTGTTCATTAATGACAAACTTATTTCATTGTTGGGAGATCAGTTAGAAATATTAAAGGAGCAGATAAAAATAAATGTGATTAGAACATTACATCTTATTATATTACACCTTTAAAGCTTAATGAAAGCAAGTATGATTGGGAAAAGGTTAACATGCATTTGATGGGTCACCCTAATTCTTCTCAAATGATTTCTAATTTATAGCAAGAAATTAAGGAAACTTTTATAAAAAGTTACCTGATATGACAGGAATGGATATTATAGAAGGCCTTACAAATACTATAGCCTCATTTCCCCCTATGGATCACTTTAATACTTTAATAGATTTATTGTTTTAGCATGTCTTACTTTTGTGCTAGCAATAGTAACCCTAGTGGTTTTATAATATGTTTTGGCTTACTTACATAATACTGTAAAACAGAAAGAAAGGGGGAAAGCTATGTTGTGAGGCTGCATAACCCCCAAAATAATTAATTATTGTATAAAAGAAAGGGGGATATGATGGGAGAATTCCCACTGAGTTATACCTGATCTGGAGCCAGCCTTAATCTGGACTAGCCTTAATCCACCTTTTGTTTCTCAGTTACCTTTTGTTTCCCTTGTTGTTCTCCATGTGAATCTTGCCTGAGAGTTTCCCAAAGGTACAAAACATATGCAAAACATGGTTGGGAAACATCCAACACACTGTGATATTCCTTAATTGAGAATTTGCATTTGGTACTGTCTCTTTGGAAGCTTCATAGGGATGCTTTGAGGAGATGGAAATCAATTTACTAAAAGTGTAAGTTTGTAAATCAATAAAGATGCCCTTGGCTAAGGGAAAGTGTCTTAGTAGTGAGAGGCTGATTCCCCTTGCAGGTGGAAAGACTAAAGATATCCTTAAAGTGTGTTGTGTCTTCTTCTCATGGACCTACATGAACCCACACCCATTCAGCAACAACCCTCGTCTAACTATTTCCTCTCTTATACATTTATGGACTCCCCTCTCCCCCTCAAGATGGGAATGGTGCTGTCCATAATATGCTTTGTCCTTCTACATTATCAATTAACTATGAGGAGACTTTCAATGGCATGCTCATGGGTCAGTTTTATCTAGATGATTCCTCATTAAGACTCTCTTCCAAGGTAGATATAGCAACCAAAACATCTTTTTTTCCTAACTGTGAGAACTGACTTATTTATTTATTTATTTATTTATTTATTTATTTATTTATTTATTTATTTATTTATTTTACAATACCATTCAGTTCTACATATCAGCCACAGGTTCCCCTATTCTCCCCCCTCCCACACCCTCCACTTACCCCCGCCTATCCCACATTCCCACCTCCTCCAGGGCAAATCCTCCCCTGAGGACTGCAATCAACCTGGTAGACTCAGTCCAGGCAGGTCCAGTCCCTTCCTCCCAGCCTGAGCCAAGCGTCCCTGCATAAGCTCCAGGTTTCAAACAGCCAACTCATGCAATGAGCACAGGACTTGGTCCCACTGCCTAGTTGCCTCCCAAACTGATCAAGCCATTCAACTGTCTCACCTATTCAGAGGGCCTGATCCAGCTGGGGGCCCCTCAGCCTTTGGTTCGTAGTTCATGTGTTTCCATTCATTTGGCTATTTTTTTCCAATAATTGAGTAGAACCAAAATTTATTATAAGCCACAGTCGTCCTAGGGACCTCCATACTATATATATAGCCTCTATGGTTCTATGGGTTGTGGTCTGATTGTTCTTTATTTTATATCTAGAATCCACTTATGAGTGAGTACATACCATGACTGTCTTTCTGGGTCTGGGTTACCTCACTCAGGATGATTTTTTCTTGTTCCATCCATTTGCCTGCAAATTTCATGCTTTCATTATTTTTCTCTGCTGAGTAGTACTCCATTGTGTATATGTACCACATTTTTTCCATCCATTCTTCTGTTGATGGGCATCTAGGTTGTTTCCAGGTTCTGGCTATTACAAATAGTGCTGCTATGAACATAGCTGAGCATGTATCTTTATGGTATGAATCAGCATTCCTTGGGTATATGCCCAAGAGTGGGATGGCTGGGTCTTGAGGTAGTTCAATTCCTAATTTTCTGAGAAACCGCCATACTGATTTCCACAGTGGTTGTACAAGTTTACATTCCCACCAACAGTGGAGGAGTGTTCCCTTTGCTCCACATCCTCTCCAACATTGGGTGTCATTGGTGTTTTTGATCGTAGCCATTCTGACAAGTGTAAGGTGGTATCTCAGAGTCATTTTGATTTGCATTTCTCTGATGATTAAGGATGTTGAGCATTTCTTTAAATGTCTTTCAACCATTTGTAGTTCTTGTTTTGTGAATTCTCTGTTTAGCTCTTTAGCCCATTTTTTAATTGGACTGTTAAGTATTTTGTTGTCTAGTTTCTTGAGTTCTTTATATACTGTGGAGATCAATCCTCTGTCAGATGTGGGGTTGGTGAAGATCTTTTCCCATTCTGTTGGCTGTCTTTTTGTCTTATTGACTGTGTCTTTTGCCCTGCAAAAGCTTCTCAATTTCGAAGGGTCCCATTTATTAATTGTTGTGCTCAGGGTCTGTGCTGTTGGTGTTTTATTTAGGAAAAGGTCTCCGGTACCAATGCATTCAAGAGTGCTTCCTACTTTCTTTTCTAGAGAACTGACTTTTAAAATGTTTTCTATGTCTATGAACCTTGTACTTATTCTTTTCATAGAGTCATGGATATCTTGGAATTATCATTCTTCTCTTTATATTATGTATCTTTGTTCTTGATGGATTCTACTAAGTCTGCTACCTTGCCATCATGCTGTAATCTTTCTTTTTCCCTTTAAAAATATTTATGGTATATATGTGTGCATAAGTGTCAGTGTTGGTAAACATATGTCACAGAACATCTGTGAGAACCTTAGAGCAAATTTATGGAGTCAATTGTCTCCAAATTTATGTGGATGACTGAGACTGAGATCTGATCATAAGGCTTATATAATAAACACTTCTACACATTGAACCATAACATAACCCCACCATTCCTTTTATATCTCTATTTAATTTTTCCAATTTTTTGTAGATTATTTTTGCTAATTTCTACTTTCAATTGTGCAATAAAGTTGCTTTTATAACATTTTCTTTAAAATGATGTCATTAGGGGCTGGAGAGATGGCCCAGTGGTCAATAACATTTGTTGATTTTTCAAAGATGAAATTTGTTTCCCAGCTCCCACACTGAGTGGTTTACAGCGTTCTATTATTCCAGCTTCAGGGGAACTGACCCTCTGTTCTCTCCTGTGTAAGTACACACCCAGGCACATATGCGTTCTCACATAAAAACACACAAACATATAAAAAATAAAATACATCTTTGTAAATAATTTTATTAGCTACAACTTTCCAGGGCCTTGCATTTTCTCTGGATCTCCAGGTATACAATGGCAAAACAAGGCATTCTCTTAATTGATCTTCAGTGCATCTTTCCTTTGTTTGAAGGTCTAATATTCTTTAGTGTTCACATTATCTCTATGATCTGTTTCTGCATGAAGTGTCTTTATATCTTTTAACTTTAATAATTTCATAAATTGTTTTTATCAAAATTCATTCCCCTCTTCCATTCCCCCCATATCCTCCTCTCATTCTAGAAGCACCCAGTTTTGTTTATCAATTTTTAAATATTTATTTTTAATTTATACATAGATGCCTTTTACCTGCATTTATGTATATGAACCACAATACATGCATTATCCAGACTATGGCATCAGATCCTCTGGAGCTGAGATAATGAGCCATCATGTGGATACTGGGAATTTAACCCAAATCATTTACAAGAGCCCCAAATGTCTTAACTGATCAGCCATCTTTCAATTTGTAAAGTCATCCAATCCAATTGATGATGCCTACATACTCTTGAGTGTGTGAATATCCAGTAGAGTTTGGTCAATCATTAGAGACCACATCCTTGAAGAAAACTGACTCTTTTCAGGAAGCTGTCAATACTTTACCAGAGGTCGGAGATCATGGCTAAACTCCACCTCCATGCAGGAATTTTGTCTGGCCTAAGTTTGTACAGATCTTGTACATGAGTCACAACTGTTGTACATTTGTGTGTGCAATTGCCATGAGATGTACAGAAAACACTGTTTTGGTGTAGTCATCTACCACCTCTGCCTCTATAATACATTCCTTCTGCATCAAAAAGTGACTACTGAGCCTTGGGAGGAAAACCTGTTCTATAGAAGTCCCATTTAGTGCTGATCACTCCAAAGTCTTTTAATGTGTGCATCTTTTACAGTTGTCAGTCTCTGTGTTCATCACCATTCATCCATGGATAAACATTTCTAATGATGGTAGGGAGATGCACTAAACTATAGGTATAATGAAAAGACATTACAAGTTGGTTTCTGAAGAATTTTTTAAAAACTCAATCTTGGAGTAAATAGGTCATGGATATGAGAACTGGTATCCTTCAGGTGTAATGTGAATTACTCAAATATAATGTCCTTAAATATTGGTTCATTATTCCTGAAATATCTGGTTTTAGAGCTTCAACTAGACAATCATTGGCTCTTCCAGTGTCATTTTCTGTCCTTGATTTACTTTTCAAGCTTTTGCTTGTTTTACATGATATTTTTATTCTTTGGAGATTTCAAAAATATAATGTGTCTTGATCTACTACACTTGCCAATACCTCCTCCAACACACCATAGGTGCCCAAATACAGCTACATCACAACTTCAAGCCTTTTTAAAAAACAAAACCCACTCAGAATAATTTGTGGTACTCATTTCGGCATGAGTGGTATTCCATCCACAAAAGCATGGGAAACCTAACCATGGATATAAACCAAATTAATAAAAACCCTGACTCATCCAGATGCCATCCATTCCCAATAGCTCCTCAGCCAAGATGGGATTTCAGGACATGCCCTATCCATGCTGAAATATTAATGGGCTTGATCTCATATAGTTTTTCTATAGGCAATCACTGACGATATGAGTTCATTTGCACAAAAACCAAGTCAAACGCAGAGGGCAAGATTCACAGAGGACAATTTCACAGCACTCCTCCAGATCCTCTAGCTTTTACATTCTTTCTATTCCCTGTTCTGTTCTGTTTCCTGAACTTTGGGTATTGCATCAATTATTGAGCACTCACAGTCAATTATTTTCCATTTTGATGAGTTAAGAGTCTCAACATTAGTCTTTTGTGGGGGTATCTTTGTGGATTTCTGTGGGCCTCTTTAGCACTTTGTTTCTTCTTCTTCTTCTTCTTGTGTGGTCTTCATTTACCATGGTCTCTTATTTCTTGTTCTCCCTCTCTGTTCTTGATCCAGCTGGGATCTCCCACTCTCTTTCCCTCGACCCTCACTCTTCATTGCTTCCACTCATGTCCAGGTTGCTTATGTAGATCTCAGCCATTTCTCCATCACTGGGCAATCCTCGTGTCTTTCTTGGGGTCCTGTTTTCCAGGTAGCCTCACTGGTGCTGTGAATAGCAGTCTAGTCATCCTTGTTCCATATCTAGTATCCTCCTATGAGTGAGTACATACCATATTTGTCTTTCTGATTCTGGGTTACCTCACTCAGGATGATTTTTTTCTAGATCCACCCATTTGCCTGCAAACCTCATGATGTCATTGTTTTTCCTCTGCTGAGTAGTATTCCATTGTGTATATGTGCCACAATTTATTTATCCATTCTTCAGTTGAAGGGCATCTAGGTTGTTTCCAAGTTTTTTGGCCGAGAGACAGCCGGGACTGACCTACTCTGGTGATGGGATGGCCAAACACCCTAATAGTTGTGCCAGAAACCCGATCCAAGGACTGAGGAATCTGGATGCAGACATCCACGGCTAGGCCCCGGGTGGAGCGCTGGGAGTCTAATTATCAAGAAAGAGGAGGGTTTATATGAGCAAGAATTGTTGAAACCAAGGTTGGATAACGCACAGAGACAAATAGCCAAACGAATGGAAACACATGAACTATGAACCAAAGGCTGAGGGGACCCCAACTGGATCAGGCCCTCTGAATAGGTAAGACAGTTGATTGGCTTGATCTGTTTGGGAGGCATCTAGGCAGTGGTACCAGGTCCTGTGCTCATTGCATGAGTTAGTTGTTTGAAACCTGGGACTTACGCAGGGACGCTTGCTCAATCTGGGAGGAGGGGACTGGACCTGCCTGGACTGAGTCTATTAGGTCGATCTCAGTCCTCAGGGGAGGCCATGCTCTGGAAGGGGTAGGAATGGGGGGTGGGCTGGGGGGAAGGGGAGAGGGCAGGAAGGGGGAGAACAAGGGAATCTGTGGCTGTTATGTAGAACTGAATAGTATTGTAAAATAAAATAATAATAATAATAATAATAATAATAATAAAAGTCTCAACATTAACTAATGCCCAATGAAAAAAGATGAAGGTGAAGAACAGCACAAACTCATGGGTAGAAATATGAACATTTAGAAAGCAATTTGACAACATGACCACTTAGTTAAACATTAGTAGGAGCCCCACTTAGGACCTATGTCCACTCCAGCCATGGGGTTATGATTCGGGTTATGGTACCAGGCATGTGTTGCCTCCTTGAGGATCAAGCTTCACATTGAAGCAGACATCACTTAGTTACCCCGTAACAGGTGCATCATTATTGCACTGCTGGGCACATCTGGCTTGGCAGGTCTGTATTGTAGCATATAGAACCAATGCAGGAAAAGAGTGTCATATGCAAAATCAGACACTGAAAAATGAAAAGCATAGCTGTAAGAAATTGCAGACAAAGGTGAACTGAGAAAAGAGGTAAAGTTCAGATTCCTCTGGTGGTTGTCTGCCCTGCCCCACTTGACAGGGCCCTTTCTATTTTTCCCAAAGAGCAGATCTTCCTCAACACAAATACTCAGCTGATTCTAAAAGGTCACAAGCATTCTCTCTCCCTCTCTCAGTGTCTATATGCCTCTCTGCATCTCTTTGTCTCTCTATCTCTCTATTTTTATCACTCTGTCTCTGTCTCTCTGACTCTGTATCTCTGTCTCTCTCACACACACAAACACACACACACACAAAAAACAGGTACCTATGTCTCATACTTCATTGGTGTGATTATTAATGATATCATACAACCTTGATTCATACCTTCAGTTGATTTCAGCCAATAAATTGTTGTATTGATGGGAATCTTTCTTTCCAACACCAAATAATATACCATTCCTTCCATGTGTCTCTGTCATCATATCTTTCTGTTTTCCTAGTACACATCACCATGAGGAAGGTACTGACTTGTATGCTTGTTAAAAATGACTCCCCACTAACACACAGATTTTGTGGTTATTTGTTGTTGGATCCAGGCATTAGATCTTGTCCCTGGAGTGGAACAATTAGAGTATAACAAATAACAAGTATCCAGCCTCAGTAGGAAGGTTCAAGCCTTTAATTACAGAACTCTTGGAGTAGAGAGAAGTGGATCAATAATTCAAGGCCATCCTTGTTTATGTAGCAAGAGTGAGGCCAGGCTTGTTGACACACCCTTTGTAATCATTGCCCAAAATAAATATCTTTTTACTTGTTTCATGACAAAACCACTGTTAATTATCATCTAGACATATGTCATAAGCTTATTACTTGTATCTTCACTAACATGCTTTTGCATCTGTTGTTTGTTTTGAGACAGAGTCTAGGTGAGTTCAGGCTGGGACACATTCACTGAGCATCTAAAAAAGACATTGAACTCCAGAACTTCTCTTGTCTTTACCTCCTGAGTGTTGGCATTACAGATCTGTGCCACCACATGTGGCTTGCATTTGGCTTTTCTTATGATGTACATATGTATATGGGTTTATGATGACATGAATGCCTATGTGTGAATGTGAGCATTCTTGTTCTAAGGTTTGAGTGTTGAAGTCAGAAGACAACATCAGGTGCTGCTATCTACCTTGTTTGAAACAAGGTCTCTTATTTCTTGTTCATCTTGTGTGTGCCAGATTAGCTGTTTCCAACCTTCAGGGAAATCTTCTGTCTCTACTCCCATCTCAGGGAAGGAACATCAGTGTGACAAATAGAAGTTCTACCACCATCTTTACATGGTTTCTGAGGATTCAAACTCAGGTCCTCACACATGTTTGACAAATGCTTTCCACTGAGCCATCTCCTGAGTCCAACTTTCAGCCTCTTTAAGTGACTCTGTCATGCAATGCCTAATTCACATTCTCTGTAGGTCTTTTACCCTCAGCCTCCAGTCCAGTTTTAGACTCTTTGAATTCATGTTTCCTACTAGCCTTACCCTGTCTGAACTCTTGGCTTCTCTCCTGACTTGATTCAGTTAGCCCCTCAGGTAACAGGGAGCAGTGCAAGTGTGCAATGGAAACTGATACGTAAAGAGTGAGCACACCCAGAACAGGAACAGTAAAGACACTGGGACTATGGAAAACACATCAGACTAGCACTGTGAATGGACATAAAACTTTGGCATAAAGTCAGAAGGCTATTCTTAGAATGTCTCCAATGATCCACGTTTTAGAGGCTTGGGTCTCAATGAGACACTCTTAAAAAATATAGTAACCTCAGATATGGATGCCATTGGGTGGGGGCTCTCCCTCTGAAGGGGATAAGATAGATCTCCAGACAGGATAGTAACTAAAATGTCCAAGCCTGGCCATGCCCTAGACCCTCTGACTTCCTGTATTAGTGTGACTGATTTTCCCAGCACATGTTCCTGTCCTTGCAACAGGAACATGTGCTGGGAAATGTCTCCAGTGGTAAATGTATAAGGTGATGAGTTTGTTAATGAACTTGATTTTATCAGTTCACTATTTGTGTGTGTGTGTGTGTGTGTGTGTGTGTGTGTGTGTGTGTGTGTGTGTACCTCAAACATCATGTTGAATGCTGTAAATGCAGACTGGTTTAATTTTTCTTAGTAAAGCAGAAAAGTGAAGAAAATCAAGCTGTCCCATTCTCATGTTTTCTGATTGACACTTTCTTCCTCTCTCCACAAGCATAAATGGATCATGGTTTGAGCACACCCATGGCTGGCTGTCCATGAAAGAATGGGACAACTTCCTGGTACTGAGTCATGAAGACATGAAGAAGGTCAGCCTCGTTCTTAAAGGCACCACACAGTTGAAGACGAGAGGAAGCGGTCCTTCAGCCACTGTTTACTTTATAGAAGTGAAGTCTGGTGATGAGGACGTTTCTGATAGTTGTGATTTCTTGTTTGTTTGTTTTTGGTTTGGAGATTTTCTTTTTATTATATTTTTAATATTAAAATGATTTTTATCATTTTATTATTTTTTATTTTTAAAAATGATTTTTAATTATGAATATATTTTGAACATATCATCCCCTCCCCAAGGCCTTCCAAATCCTCCACAGTCCTTACCAATCCAACTTTAATGTTTTTCAAAAAGGAAAAACACAGTACAAAAACAAACCTCCACAAATCAAGAAAAGAAAATATAACAAAGTACAATATAAAATGCTGTGATAGAAGGATTTCTGTCAACTTGTCATGGACTAGAGTCATGTAAGTGGAGGGGACCTCAATTAAGAAAATGCCCCCATAAGATTGGGCTGTAGGCAAACTTGTAAGGCACTTTTTTCTTTTCTTTTTTTCATTATTATTATTATTATTATTATTATTATTATTATTATTATTATTAAGAAATTTTCTATTCACTTTACATACCAACCACAGATTCCCCTGTCCTCCCTCCACCTGCCCCTCAGCCTTCCCCCATCTCACTCCGTATTCCCACCTCCTCCAAGGCAAGAACTCCCTTGGGGAGTCAGCAGAGCCTGGTACAATCAGTTGAGGCAGGTCCAAGAGCCCCCTCCCTGCACCAAGGCTACACAAAATGTCTCACCATAGGCACTAGATACGAAATACTAGCTCATGCACTAGGTACAGGTTCCTATCCCACTGCCTCGGGGGCCCCCTAAACAGGTTAAGCTAAACAACTGTTTTGCTTGTCCAGAGGGCCTAGTCCAGTACAGTGGAGGCTCATCAGCTATTGGTCCACAGTACATGTGTTTCTACCAGTTTCGCCACTTGTCTCTGTACTTTTTTCCTTTATAGTCTCGATGTCCCTTGCTCATAGAATCCTCCTCTCTTTCATTGATTGGATTCCTGGAACTCAGCCTGGCACCTGGCTGTGGATGTCTGCATCTGCTTCTCTGAGTCACTGGATGAGGGCTCGCTCTATTATGACAGTTAGGGTATTTAACAATCTGATCACCAGAGGGGACAGTTCAGGCACCCTCTCCACTATTGCCAGTAGCTGTGATGGGGTCATCCTTGTGGATTTCTAGGAACTTCCCTAGCACTCTGTTTCTCCCTATTCCCATGATGTCTTCATTTATCCTGGTATCCATTTCCTTGATCTCCCACTCCATCCCTGTTCCAGCTCAAAACTCCCATTTTCCTATGTTCTCATTCCCCATTCCTTGCCCTCCATTACCCCCACCCTCCCAGTTTGCTCATGTAGATCTCATCTATTTCTCCTTTGCTGGGTGATGCATGTGTCCTTCCTAGGGTCCTCCTTACTAGCTAGTCTCCCTGGAGCTATGAGTTGCAGTCTGGTTATCCTTTGCTTTACATCTAGTATCCACTTATGAGTGAGTCCATACCATGTTTGTCCTTCTGAGTCTGGGTTACCTCACTCAGGATGATTTTTTCTAGATCCATCCATTTGCCTGCAAACCTCATGATATCATTGTTTTTCTCAGCTGAGTGTATATGTACCACATTTTATTTATCCATTCTTCGGTTGAAGGGCATCTAGGTTGTTTCCAGGTTCTGGCTATTATACACAATGCTGATATGAACAAAGCTGAGCAAGTGCCCTTGTGGTATGATTGAGCATTCCTTGGGTATATGCCCAAGAGTGGTATAGCTAGATCTTGGGGGAGATTCATTCCCAATTTTCTAAGAAAGCACCATATTGATCAAGTTTTCTCACATTAGAGACTCTGACAGTGGTACCTCCCGGGATAGTTGATGTTTGAATAAGGAGACATTTCTTCTGGGTATGTTGGGAATGTGAGAAGCAATAGCACTAATACCCACATAGACCTAATCCCTGTCATCATAATTCTCCAAATTCCTGCAATTGTGGATATCCTTGCTGGAGGGATTGCAGACATGTGTGATGGATAAGTGGCTCCAGAGGTTGATCCATCTACTGACCTCATGCATAGTTCTAGAAAAATCCAAAATTACTTTCATTTGATGAGCTCTTCTGGCCATGAAGAGTGTGGCTACCTTTCCTTACATATTTCGCCACATGAGCTGAGCTCCTACTACCTGCTGTTTATTGGCTTGACAGTGTCCAGACCTTTCCTATGTAATGTGACGTTCCCTGTCCCAGCCACTCAGTCCCAAAGAAACACACAGAAACTTATGTTAATTACAAATACTTGGTCAATAGCTCAGGCTTGTTACTAGCTAACTCTTACACTTAACCCATATTTCTAGTTATGCTTTGCCACATGGATCATGGCTTATTATTTCATTTTTTAACATATCCTGCTTGCTCTATGGCTGGTTGGCATCTCCCCTGACTCTTCCCTCCTTCTTCACATCATTCTCAGTTTGTTTTTCTTGCCTAACTTCCTGCCCAGCTACCAGCATGTCAGCTTTTTATTAACCAATGATAGTAATACATATTCATAGTGTAGAAAATGATTGTTCCAAAGCATCCACCCCCCTACAATTGTGTCCTAGGTTTCTGTTTCTTCTTATGGCTCTATAAGGCTAAGTCTAGGCTCCCAGATTTGTAGCTCTCTGTCTCAGGTCCCTGCAGTAGCTCAGTTTTAAAAACCATTATCCCTCTGAAGATATCACTAGGAGATGCTCTTTGAATTGTACAGAATGACAAAATAAAATTTCTGCCCACTGCCTCCCATTCAAAAGAGGAATTACCACCTCACTAAAAACCTGCACCGGAATTTGAGGCTCAAAAGAGCTCTAGGATTGTCTGGAGGGGATACTGTCAGTCTGGTTTTACCTCGACTGCCTGGCATAATTTTTGGATGAGGCTCTAGCTTCCTCTTAATACCAAAGAACTGAGAAACTTGAACTCTGTTCTTCTGGGCTTACTTAATTTTTGCCTGTGTATGTGTGTGTGGTGTGCACATCTGTGTGCATGTATGTACAGTGGCCAGAGGTCAACAGCAGGTGTCCTCTTTGGTCACTCTCAACCTTCTATATTGAAACTACGTCTTGGGGAGAGGCTAGTTTTCCTTCTCTCAGCAGTCATCAGTTGCCTCCTTGTAGTTCTTTGTCTAGAGCTGGGGGACATTTGAAAACTTAGTGTTATTGTTCCACTGCCATTTCTTTCTTTTTTTCTTTTTCTTTTCCTTTTTTTTGAGACAGTGTTTCTCTGTGTAACAGGCCTGGCTGTCCTGAAACTTGCTTTGTAGACCAGGCTGGTCTCAAACTGAGATCCACCTGACTCTGCCTCCCAAATGCTGAGATTAAAGGCCTGTGCCACCACTGCCTGGCGCCACTGCCATTTCTAGGAGAGAGTCTTATACTAGACTTCCTGGTCCTTTGACTTTTATAATCTTCCCACCCCTCTACCACAATGTTCCCTGAGCTACAGATGAAGGGTTGTGATGGAGATGTATTCACTCGGGCTGGGATCCACATGGTTGATGATCTCTGCATTGTGACTGTGTATGAATTATGCACACACGGAAAACCCCCAGCTGGCCGGGTCAGGGTATCCCATGAGTGCAGGGGACCATGCTGGCATGCTGGACAGATGCAGCAGTGGGGTGACGGGGTGGTGGATGGATACTCACAAACAGGAGGCTATATCAGCACAGAAATGATTTGTTATAATAGAGAGACAAAGAGAAGATAGGAAAGAGAGAGAGAGAAGAGAGAAAAAGAAAGAGAAAGAGAGGGAGGTTGAGGGGTGCACACCTCATGGGAGTGGAGGGAGAAAGAGAGGTGGGGTCGGAGATTTTAATTGTAGTTTTCTGTGATGGTCTCCACTTACTGTAAAGAGAAGCTTCTTTGATGAAGAGTAGCTACACTTACGATGTTATTCTATTTTAGTTAAAGATATGTTTTGTGTTTTTTTTTAAGCAAGGTCTCTGACTTGACTCAGAGCTCAGCAAGTTAGCACTGGGAATGCAAGCAAGTGTTCCATTCTTTCTGCTTGGCATTTTCAAGGTAGGCACCAAGGATCTGATCTCTGGTCATCATCTTTGCACAGCAAGTGGTTTAGGCAGGAAGTCATCTCCTAGTGTGTTGACTTATTTTTCTTCAGTGTTTTGCTCCTCCTTTCCTCCAGCACCTCTCAATTATTCTAGTAAGTGGGTCACACAGGGACAACTCCCACTACACCATCTTACCCCAGACACTGTATATGAGCTTTTAAAAATGTATGTACAGTGGCCAGATCTAGAAAATGTATCTATTTTTTAAAAATGTATCTATTTAGTTTACATCTTGGCCACAACATTCCCCCATCCTCCCCTCCCAGTCCCTCTCCCCATTCCCCGTCTCACCTCTCAGCCCCCTCCACTTCCATCTCAATCCAGGAAAGGGCAGGTCTCCTGTGAGTATCAATAAAACATGGCATATCAAGTTGCAGTAAGACTAAATATATCCCTCATGTATTAAGGCTGGGAAAGGTGACCCAGTATGAGAAGTAGGGTCCTAAAAGCCAGTAAAAGAGTTGAAGACAGCCCCTGTTTCCACTCTTAGGAGTCCCACAAGAGGACATAGTTACACAACTGTAACATATATGCAGAGTGCCTACATCAGTCTCATGCAGATTCCCTGGTTGTCTGTTCAGACTCTGTGAGCCCCTATGAGCACAGGTTAGTTGATTGTGTGAGCCTTCCTATGGTGTCCTTGATCCCTCTGGCTCCTACACTTCTTTCTCCTCCTCCTCCCCAGGATTTCCAAACTCCACCTGTTTGGCTGTGGGTCTCTGCATCTGCCTCCATCAGTTGCTGGATGACGCCTCTCTGATGACAATTGGGCCAGGCACCAATCTGGTCACAAGAGAAGACTAGTTCAGGCTACTTATCACTATTGCTAGGAGTCTAAGCTGAGGTCCTCTCCATAGACTCCTGGGAGATTCCCCTGTGCCAGGATTCTGCCCAACCCTGAAATGCAACCTCCCCAGCAGTCCCCCTCAGCACCCTCTCTCTCCATGCACCTCAGCATAATCGATGAGCTGCTTTTTAAATGAAGATGTTACCTCATGTGTCCTGGAACACAAATGCCAATGTATATCTTTGAAGAAACAATGTACTAAGGAAAACAAAAAGGGGGCTGTGTAATATGCTTAACTTTTGGCCAAGGGAATGAAGAAAGCCAATGAAATGCTAGGAATAGGAATAGATTACCAAGGGATGTTGGCTGTCCTCACTGGGAGCTTTTATGTCTAAGTGTGAGTCCAGCCAAAATTATGTCTTTCAAAGAAAAAAATAAGTAATCAAACCTTGAAAATTTTTAATTAATTTTAATTAAAATATAGTTACATTACTTCCCTCCTTCCCTTTACTCCCCAAACTCCTCTTACATACCTCCCCCATACCATTGACTGCCTTTTACTTTATTATTATGACATATATATTATATGTAAACAAGTGCACAGATATACAAATACAACCTTGTGAGTCTGTTTTTGTTGCTTGTGTATATATGATTTCAGGGCTGACCATTTTGTATTGGATAGCCAGCTAGAGGCTCATCCCTGGGAAAGGCTAATTCTCCCTCTCTCAGCAGTCAGCATTTGCCTGTAGTTCTTTGTCTAAAGGTGGGACCTCTGAGATTTCCCCTTCTGTCTATGTGTCCATTGGTGCTCTCCTTGTTCAGGTCTTGTTTAGGCAGTCATATTATTGAGATATCATAGGTGAAGCTTCCCTGTCATTTCTAGGAGACACAATCTCGCAGCAGATTTCCTGTCTTCTGACTCTTATAATCTTTCTGTCCCCTCTTCCACAATGTTCCCCAAGCCTTAGATGGATGATCTGTGTTGGAAATGTATCCAGTGGGGCTGAGCACCTCATGATTAGTTGTCCTTTGTAATTTGACTAGTTGTGGTTTTCTTTAAAGCTCTCTCTGTTGTAAAGAGAAGTTTCTCTGATGAGTGGTAAGAGCCACATTTATCTGTAGGTGTAATCTTATTAAGGTATAGCTAAGTTCAATTTTCAAGCATACTATTGAGAATTTTTCCACTTATGTTCATCAGGGACATTGTTTTATAGTTCTGCTTTGTGTATTCTCTTCTAAAATTTTCATTTCATTTTTCCATAGTGTGTGTGTTTCTGTGTGTGAATATACGATGAAAATATGTCTTCTAACCAGAAAAATAGACTTTGAGTTGTGATGCTGATTCTTACCCAAGTAAAATGACACAATTCAAAACTCTCAGATTCCTTCAGGCATCCCAACAAAAGACAACTGCTCAAAAAAACCTCCCTTCTAACTTATTTAAGTGACACATTATTCATTATTTTAAATTATAGCCACCCAGTGTGCCATGGAACACTAGAATTTATTTTTTCTATCTAATTGCAACATTATATTCACCATCCAAACTTTCTATGACCCCTCCATTGACCTTCCCTGGTCTATGCCGAGTATTAGTCAAGATCAATGTTTTTAGATTCCACGTGGGTTAAATGATGTGATATTTGTATTTCTATTACTGTCTTGTTTCACTTAACATAGTGTCATTCAGGTCTCTCTATGTTACTGTCCATGGCAGAACTTTATGACTTTTTTTTTTTTAGTAAATTACTGGTATTTCATTGTGTAAATGTATCACAAATTCTTTATTCATTCATTACTTATTGGTCATTTAGCTGCAATATAGCTATCATTTTGGCTTCCCATGGCTCAAAATATAATAGAGAAAACACAACATTTTTAGTCACATATTTAAAATATGGACACTAACAATATTATATCCAGCCAAGCTGTTCATCAAGCATGATGGTTTCAGACAGTGTTCACGTATGAACCCTGAAGAAATAGTGGTTGTTTCTACATGTTCATAAGGAACCCACTAGGGGGAAGCCTTAAGTCAATCTTGATTCACTCTTCCGTACAAAACAACCCAGAAAGCAATGTACAATGAAGTAGTGTATTTTGGTGATTCAAAATATAGTGGAGTCAGGTAACAAGGAGTGTGAAACTCTAGCCCAGATTTTAACAGTCATAAGACTGGGACTTAACTTTTTAGCACCTTAACCTCTCCATCTGTCAATTCATTCACACTACTGTTTTTCTTACAGAGTGTGGTGGTTTGAATGAGAATGCCCCCATAGGCTCAATATTTGAAAGCTTAGTCACCAAGGAGTGGACCGGTTTGGGCTTTAAGGTTTCAAAAGCCCAAGCCAGGCCCAGTCTCTCTCTCTCTCTCTCTCTCTCTCTCTCTCTCTCTCTCTCTCTCTGACAGAAGTCTGGAGATCAGGATGTAAAGCTCTCTGCTACTGCTCCAGTGCCATGTCTGTCTGCCATGATGATGAAGAACTAACCTTTTAAAACTGTAAGCAAGTTCCCAATTAAATGCTTTCTTTTATAAGAATTACCATGGTCTTCACAGCAATACAATAATACCTAAGACAGAGAGTTTGGTAGCATCACTGTTTTAAAATAATAGTTACTGTTAGCTGCACTGATAATAGCAGTAGCAATAGGTGAATGCTTCTATAGCGTGTTTTACACCAGAGATTGTATTGTGTGCTAACACACACACACACACACACACACACACACACACACACACGAGAGAGAGAGAGAGAGAGAGAGAGAGAGAGAGAGAGAGAGAGAGAGACTCATAAAAATCCCTGCAATTTGATGACCATGGTTTTATTGTCACCTCTATTTTACCACATCAGGAAAGTTAAGCACAAAGAACCAGACATACTAACTGAAAATAACAGCTTGTGAAAACACAGAGTTACTAAGGTCAGCATCAGAAAATATTTTGAAAATCATTCCTGTCCATGGACACGTGAACTATCTCATGATGCATAAAAGCACGTCAAGGTCCTTGGACCAACAGCCATCCTTTATTTCTACTTATTTGTTTTAACAATTCTGGTTCCTTTTGAAAATGTTGGACATCTCCGTCTCCCCTCCTTCAGTTTTTCCCATTGCCATCCTCTCCACCTTCTCACCCAACCTTGGCCAGATACACACACAAACTCACAGTGATTGTGAAAGCATGCAAAAGATCTGCAAAAAGCTCCATGCAGACAATATTCCAGCCCAGAAGTAGGAAGGGGGGCACAAAAACCACACAAAAACACCCAACAGCTAGTCTGTACAATCACTCAGCATATGCCATGTGTCCTAGTTGCTTTACCTATCTATGCTATTCCACAAAACCCTTATTCCCAAACCTGTGGGGAAAGCATGGGGTATTCATTCAAAACCACAGGCGCTGAGCATGTCATTCGCTAGTCCATTTGTCTGGGGATAAAGTGTTAAAAAAATCTCCATCTTCATTGAACTTGCAGTGCAATAAAGGGAATGGATAATGAACATGCACATTCATAGGTGCAAATGTGAATTTACTGATACAAATATAGAGTAGACATCAGGCAGAAGCAATGGAAATTGAGTAAGTGACATGATGCCTTTTTTAAAAAAAAAAAAAAAATATTTATTTATTTTACATCCTGGCCACAGTTTCCCCTACCTCCTCTCATCCCTCCTCGCAAAAGTCTGTTCTCACCCCCCCCCAAATCCATTCCTCCTCCATTTCTGTTTAGGAAAGGACAGGTCTCCCATGAGTATCAACAAAATATGGCATATCGAGTTGTAGTAAGACTAAACATATACCCCATTTATTAAGGCTGTGCGAGGTGACCCAGTATGAGGAGGAGGGTCCCAAAAGCCTATAAAAGAGTTCCAACTGTTAGGAGTCCCAGAAGAGGACCAAGCTAAACAACTGTAACATATATGCAGAGAGCCTAGGTCAGTCCCATGCAGGCTCCCTGGTTGTCAGTTCAGTCTCTGTGAACCCCTGTGAGCCCAAGTTAGTTGATCTTGTGTGTTTTCTTGTGGCGTCCTTGACTCCTCTAAGCTCCTACAGTTCTTTCTCTTCCTCTTCTGCAGGATCCCCCGAACTCCTCAATGTGGTGATAATCTAATTGTACTGAATTATTATTTTGATTGTATGTTAATAAATAAAGTTGTCTGGGAGTCAGAGCTATTAGAGCCATAGCAAGAGTGTGGCGGTGGTGGCACACGCCTTTAATCCCATAGATATCTGTGTGTTCAGGGTCAGAGCTATTAGAGCCATAGCAAGAGTGTGGCGGTGGTGGCACACGCCTTTAATCCCATAGATATCTGTGTGTTCAGGGTCAGAGCTATTAGAGCCATAGCAAGAGTGTGGCGGTGGTGGCACACGCCTTTAATCCCATAAGATCTCTGTGTGTTCAGGGATACAGCTAGCATTGGAGACATATGCCTTTAAGACCTAGGGGGCTGTACATTCAGACAGTGACGAGGCAGTCATGTGTTTGGGTTTACAACCAATGAGAAGGCAGAACAACATACTTTAAAAAAACGAACCGACAGGAAGTAGGTCTCTTTTCGCGAAGCTGGGACAGCAGGAGGAAGGGTGAGATTTTAGCTCTGAGCTCTGACTTCTCGGCTTTCTCTTTTACATTGTTTCTGTGTTTCTTATTTAATAAGACGGTTGGTTACATCTACACTCCTCCTTATGTTTGGCTGTGGGTCCGAGTCTGTTTCCATCAGTTGCTGGATGACACTTCTCTGATGACAATTGGGGTAGGATCAATCTGCTCATAGGAGATGGCCAGTTCAGGCTACGTATCTGCTATTACTACATGTCCTTTCATGACCAAATGCTTCACAAGAAACAACTTAAGAGATTTTCTTTCTGGTTTACAATTTGAGGTGACACCATCCATCATGCCAGGAAAGGCATGATGGGAGGAACATGAGTTTGTTGGTCACATTTAGCCTGCAGTTGGGAAGCAGAGAGATGATAGGAAGTAGGGCCAAGACATAAACATTTAAGTCTCACCCTTGGAGACTCACCTTCTCAAAGGAGGTGCCACCTTCCAAAATAGTGCCCCCTGCTGCTGATAAAGTGTTCAAACATGTGAATCTATGGTTGACATTTCAATATCAAATGACAGCACATGGGTTCTCTGGGATCTGAAGAAAAGGAGTGAATGAGTCTGGCCTGATAACTTTGAGGAATAGTGTTTGGGGGCCAACAGTATTGAAATGCATATGCTTTTAAAGACTAATCTGTTTAGATATTTGAAGAATGACAGGGAGTTAATTGGTTTGAATGAGTGAAGGCATGATTTGTCTCTCTGTGGTGTTTTGTATTGGCAGGTTTAGCAGACTAATATAATAGACTCATACATCTCACATACAATTGCTCTACTCTTTTTTGTTGTTATTATTATTATTATTATTATTATTTTTTGCAACAGAGTTTCTCTGTGTAGCCCTAGCTGACTTAGAACTCACTTTGTAGATGAGGCTGGCCCTGACCTCACAGAGATCCACTTTCCTCTGCCTCCTGAGTACTGGGATTAAAGGCATGTGCCACCATGCCCTCCAATTGCCCTACTCTTAAATTCACAAATACTCATGATGTTTGAGAACTTAATATTCTTATGCTGTGTGACTTTGAAGCACAGATATGAAACAACCCCTGCCACAGATAAAAAGTCCTTTATCCATGACCCCGACTAACAAATGGAGATTCATTATTTGAGCTTTAGTCTATCTGATATTAATGGGTATATATTCTCAAGGTTCTACAGGTCCTATAGAAGACAGTAAAAGTGTGAACTCCTTGCTGTATCTCTTTGTTTTTTTGCGTTCCACATAAAAATGGAGTCCCTATTGATCCCTTCTGTATCAGAATCACTGATAATTTTCACTGGCCTGCAAATCAATTGGGTATTCACATAGAAGCTGTAAGATCTAAGTCCACCTCTGCCTTTTTGTAGGTTTTTGATCTTGGGTAAAATTTTCCTTTCAAACTTGCCCCAAGCCACCGAATGTTGTTGGCTAGATACCAGCCTTGGTTCTGAGAAAATTGGAAAGCTTTCTCTTTAGCACAAGTGACAATAGCCTTAGGACATAATAACTATTCAGGTGAGATAGAAAGGAATAATGGGTTCTTTCTGATGTCCCTTGCAGTCTTTCCAGAGGGTGAGATGTTCTGGCCTCTGATCACAATGTCCTTAGCATGTAAAACAAAGTGAATCTTTTGACCAGTCCTCACTCACTATGTACATATTTATCAGCATTTACATAACTCCATTGGCATTCAGGAACATATCTGCCCATTGTCTTTGGGAAAAGTTAGGACCACAGTAAAGAGGATTTGAAGAATGTTCAACAAAGCAGGGAAAAGGCAGCTAAATCAATTCAAGGGTGTGCTAACTTTCAGCCATTTGCCATACTCTATGAATAAGGGATATGGACCAGAACTTTTCATCCCTGGAGATGCATGTAAATTGGATTGTGATAGTTCTAATTGGAGACAGGGTTATAATGGGAAATAATGAACACAAATTAACTAAAAACAGTAACCATTTTTCTCTCAAATTAGGCTCCCAAAATAGCTTTTGTCTTTTGGGCTGGGGTCCCTTATTTTCCACACATGTGAACTAAGTTGAAACTGGCATTAAATCAATTATTTCCAATGGAGAGATGGCTTTTCCAATGGCTATGAGAAGATCAGGAGTCCTGTGAAGACACTTAACCTGCAAGATCTCCTAGATTCTGGAGTGGGGATGAGTCAGATAGATCTGCTCAGGATGCTTGAATGAAACCCATGATTTTCCACTTCTTCATGAGATACTTAATCTTCTTTTATTAAGGATTTTTTTATTCATTTTACATACCAATCACAGATCCCCCTCTCCTTTCTCTTTCCATGCTGCTCACCTCCCCCCCCCCAATTCTCTCTTCTAACAAGGCAAGGTCTCCCATGGGGAGTCCAAAGAGCCTGGAACATTCAGGTGAGGCAGGTCCAAGCTCCTCCCCCTGCATCAAGGCTGTGCAAAGTGTCCCACCATAGGTAGTAGGCTCCAAAAAGCCAGCTCATGCACCAGGGATGATCCTGATCCTACTGCCAGGGGGTCCTTTAAACAGATCAAGCTACACAACTGTTTCACTTATGCAGTGGGCCTAGTCCAGTCCCATGGAGACTCCACAGATGTTGGTCTAATGTTCATGAGTTCCTACTAGTTTGGTTTTGTGGAGACACTTAATCTTAATGAATGACTTGGACATGTTGGCCCCCAGGCTCTAAATATTTGGCCCTACGTTTCCTAGTGGAACCAAGTACAGGATCCCATATGGTGCCACTGTGATGAGACTTCTATGGGTGTATTCAAGAAGCACTGCTAGCCTGTGTGTTTCTTTCTTGCATCTGATGAAGATATTCATCATCCATGGCAACACTGGAGGGTTTTTATGGCCGTTATCCTAGTTTATCAAAAGTATAAAAGCCTATGTTTTTGATGCTCATCTTTTCCCTGATCTCTTCATAGGCATTTGGTGAATGATGACTGTTAACCCTGCTTTTATTAACATGGCCATAATGCCTGGCCTCTAAGACCATTTGTTCTTTATTTTGGATTATCTTGAAGTACGCCAAGCCATTTGCAAGAGAGATATCTACTTCTGGTTTGGTGTTCTATTTTCTAAATATCACCCTCACTGTTAACCCTCCTCTCTCCATTCTCATATTTTCCCTTCTTCCCTCTCTTCCTCTCTCTCCTCCTTCCTCCCTTCCTTATTCCCAAGGACAAATTCTTGGTTAATTATTGCTTTTGAAATCAGACACAGTTGGATGTGATCCCAAATGCACCTGCATGGTGCTGTGTTGAATAAATACTAATATCTCTCCAGGTTTCATCTCTAAAAATCAGGAGAAGATGCAGACTATATCTTACAACGTTGTAAGATATTCAAAGATTGGCTGTCTTATTGAAAAAGCCAAAAGATCCCTTACAGGGCAAACAACACTTTTAGAAAGACACCATGCAACATTCTAAGATAAATGTTGAATCACTCTAAGTCATTTAGGACAAAGGGAATTCACTGTGGAGGAAGTGTGTGAGCAGACGGAGTAGGAGGAGCAGAAAGAGAGAGCATAAAGTCAGAGGCAAATTTTGCTCCTGGATGTGCCATCTGCAGGCAACTGGAGGTGATGAGACATCTTGTGGGCTGGGTGTCGCTAGCTGTCTGTATGTATGGACTGAATGCAGGTGAGGTGGAAAAGAGGGGGAGAGGGTTGGAGCAGGAGAGTCCAAGGCAAATGAGAATTAAGAAAGGCTGGAGATCAACTGTCCATGACATCTTTTCAGTACAGTAAGGAGAGGGTGGAGAGCTGTGGATTGGACTGTTGTTTGTTCTTCCCCTCCTTGGTTGAGTGAGCACAGAACAGGTGACTTTACCTGTAAGGGAGCCCTAGTTTCAGCATCTGTATAGTAATAAATAATATCTTCATGAAAGAGGGGATCTATTTTGAGTTTTTTTTTTTTTTTTGGAAATTTCTGCAAAACCTCTTGTTAAGGAAGCAAGGTATAAAATAGTGTATGGACTCAGTTATTCTTTGCATGAGAGTAGTCTGTTAATGCCTTCCTATCTGGTTGTTGACTGACAGTGTCCATACATTTCAAACACACAAGACATGGGTTGCCTGTGGGGCAGATGTCAGGGTGACTGAGGTCAGGTTTGGTGGGGAGAAATTTCATGTTGATTCATTTTATAAGTCACTTATATGGAATTTGAACCATATGAATGGCATCCTCAGGAGACAAGTAATTTCAATGCAGAACAAGGGGTCTCGTCTTGTGGTGTGGTTGTGAGTTAATCAGGAAGGGTAGAGGAGTCCTTTAGCACAGCCATCGTCCTGCAGCTATGTCCACAGGAATGCAGGGCCCTAGAGAAAGCTGTGCTTTTTGTGCATGACAGCTTGAAATATACAGAGTGTGGGGTACTCTGGGTCTAACGAAGAGAGAATTAGAACACTTTGTTGTGTCAGTAGTATGTTTTGAAAGAGTCTCATGTAGTCTAAATAGATCTCATGTTCACCATGTAGATGAAGATAGCCTTAAGCTCCTGATTTCCCAGTTTTTACCTTTTGAGAGCTGAGATTATGGGCAAGTACCCACCATCCCTAGTCAGTTTATATGTTGTTGGGATCAAACCCAGGGCTTTGTGCATGTTATGCAAGCACTCAACCAACTGAGACATATCCTCTTCTCTTAGAAAGGATTTGGACTCTTGTTGTCACCAGAGATATAAAGAAAGCAAGAATCATGCAAGTTGGAATGCAGTCAGAAAGGAGGCCAACGCTATAACATGATATCTTAGTAAATCTTGTCTATGACAAGGCAGAGTTGCTGTGAGATGTTCTGTATGGCAAATGTGTTGCTCTGATTGGTTAGTAAATAAAATACTGATTGGCCAGTAGTCAGGCAGGAGGAAGTATAGGCGGGACAAGGAGGAGAAGAATTCTGGGAAGTGGAAGGCTGAGTCAGAGACACTGCCAGCCACCACAATGACAAGCCACATGTGAAGATGCCAGTAATCCACGAGCCATGTGGCAAGGTATAGATTTATAGAAATGGGTTAATTTAAGATATAAGAACAGTTAGCAAGAAGCTTGCCACGGCCATACAGTTTGTAAGCAATATAAGTCTCTGTGTTTACTTGGTTGGGTCTGAGCAGCTGTGGGACTGGCAGGTGAGAGAGATTTGTCCTGACTATGGGCCAGGCAGGAAAACTCTAGCTACACAGAGTAACTGTCTTTGAGTAAGGAATGAAAGCAGATAGGTAGAAAATAGGGGGCGTGTGTTGGAGGGGGACAGTCTAAAGCAAGTAAGGATTGAGGAAAGCGTACTGAGTCACTTGCTTTGGAGAAGGGAATAAGATCACTTGCTGGCAGGGCTTTATTTCCCTCTTGTGTCGATGTAACCAACCATCTTATTAAAATAAGAAACACACAACCAATGTAAAAGAGAAAGCCGAGAGGTCAGAGCTCAGAGCTAAAATCTTACCTCCTGTAGTGCTCCTAGCTTCCCCGAAAGAGAGCTACTTCCTGTGTGTCTATCTTTAAATAGTCTTTCTGTTCTGCCTTCTCATTGGTTGTAAACCCAAACACATGACTGCCTCGTCACTGCCTGTAAGTACCACCTTCCAGGTCTTAAAGGCGTATGTCTCCAATGCTGGCTGTATCCTTGAACACACAAACATCTACCTAGCTCTTCTACCAAGTGCTGGGATTAAAGGTGTGCACCACCACCACCACCACGCTCTTGCTATGGCTCTAATAGCTCTGACCCCCGGGCAACTTTATTTATTAACATACAATGAAAATCACATTTCAGTACAAATAAAATACCACCATACTCTTGTAGCTGGAGTCTTTCTCTCCAGGTCCTGCCAAGCCCCTGCAGCCCTGCAACCCACTTATAAAATAAACACACAGACGCTTATATTATTTAAACTGTTTGGCCTAATGGCTCAGGCTTCTCGCTAACTGTTCTTATCCTTAAATTAACCCATTTCTATTAATCTATAAGTTGCCACGTGGCTTGTGGCTTACCGGTATCTTAACATGTTGCTTCTCATCACATTGTCTGACAGTGTCTCCCTGCTTCAGCCTTCCACTTCCCAGAATTCTCCTCCTTGTCTCACCTACACTATTCTTCCTGCCTGGCTACTGGCCAATCAGCATTTTATTTCTCAATCAATCATAGCAACATATTTACGGCATACAGGACATCCCACAGCACCCTCCCATGTTCCCCCTGAATTCTGAAGAACTCTTATCATGACTCATTTTATCTCATAAAAACACTTCAGAACTTTGTGGAAACATAGTAGAATATCAAGGAAGTTGCTTAAGTCAATCCTAACAAAACTGAAAATAAAATATGTAAAGCCAGAAAGTTATGAGGGAAGGATCCTTAGGAAGTTGCTCCAGAAAATGAAAAAGCTATTATAAAATGCTCTACAGGAATGACAGATATACACAAAGGGTGTGTAAATGAGCTTACAGGAGATCAGGCATGGAGGTAGCTCATTATATATAAGAGCTTGACCCTAAGATTCACCAACTGATGTGGATTCTCAGATTACATAGTAGAAGGAGGGAAATGACTTCTGCAAGTTGTCCTCTGACTTCCACATATATATCATCATGGCTTGCAAACAGACACACAAATACACACACACACACACACACACACACACACACACACAAATACACATACACACATTTATAAAGAATAAAGAATAACAAAACAAAAACTCAAACACACAAAAAATCTTGTAATACTCTCTCAATCATATTTTCCAGCAGGTGTTGGTTGCATTTTGGGGTGGCACCACTCATATTATGGATGTTTGGGGTCAATTATAATCTCAATTTATCTGACAAACTTTCTCATCCCCCCTTGACCCAGGCTCCTTAAATATGGCTAACATTTACTTTGGCACCATATTCTCATTGAAATGTTCTGTTAACAATAAGTTGGAAGAAGAATATTACTTAGACTTTTAGTTAGTGAACAGAACTGGCATGGCATTGGACATGGTGGGATGACTTTAACTGACTCCAAGGAAGACATCAGAGGAGTGAGAGCTCACATCTAAGTGGATGGAACTTCCTGGCTTTCTACAGTTTGATGTGACATTCCCTGGGTAGATATACAACCCCAACTTGATGAGATGTTGCAGGACACTGATGTATTATTCGTAGTCATTCTGTATATGCAGTGCTTTAGAAGGTGGCTTACACTTTACAAATTATTTTTTGTCTTTCAGACTTGATTCCCTATTTACGGCCCCCAATGGAAGGTAAGGGGGCAACCTCTATCTGGCAGCATCTTAAATGTTAGCTTACACCTCTTAAGAATAGCAGATGCATACTTTCCTGCTGTGGAAATTTTTTGTTTTATTCTTCTGACCTAAGAGGCTTCCCTGGGCTACATCAGCTAAACAATATTGAAGTTAAGTGACCAACTCAAGATTCTTACTTGTCACTCAAAGAAGGCATTCCTTTATCCATTGGGACTCAGATAAGGCACTATGTGGGTTTCTGTACTTGGTTGTTTATTTCCCTTTACAGTGTAATAGTAATTACATATGTATGGAGTCAAATTTGATGCCTGGATATAGGTTTACACTATGAGTGGTTAAATCAAGGTCATTAATGTAATTAATAAAACCATCTTGTTACAAATACCAGTTTAAAATTTATTTATTTTATTAAAATATAATTGCATTATTTCCATCCATTCCCTTTCAATTCTCCAACTCCTCCAATGTTCCCTCCACATCACATTCCCTCAAATTCCTGGCCTCCATATATATGTACACACACACACACACACACACACACACACACACATATATATATATACAACTTGCTGAATCTATTCAGTGATGCATGCATGTATATGATTACAGGGATGCCCACTTGGTATTGGAGGCTCCTCTATGAGAGAAAACTAATTCTCCCACTCCCAGCATCCTTTCATTTCCTGTAATTCTTAGACCAGGGGTGAGATTTAATGATATTCCCCCTTCTGTGTTAGCATGCCCATTGGTGCTGTCCTTGTTCAGGTCTTGTTTAGGCAGCTATATTGTTGTGCTACATGGGTGAAGCTTTCCTGCCATTTCTAGGAGGCACATCTCACAGTAAATTTCCTGGTCTTCTGACTCTTACAATTTTTCTGTCTTTTCTTCCACAGTGTTCCCTGAGCCTTCTGTGAAGGAGTTGTATTGTAGATGTATCCACCGGGAAAGGGAACCTTATGATCAGTTATTCTTTGTATTTTGACTAGTTGTGGTTTTCTGTGGTGGTCTCTGTTAGTTGCTAGAAGAAGCTTATTTGATGAAAGTTGAGAGCTACACTTATCTGTGGGTATAAGGATATGTATTTAGAATTAGAATGCAGTTAGGAATTATTCTGACAAGCTTCAGGGGTTTTTTTTAATAGAAAAAGATAAGCCACGTCAAAGCCTTGTCTTATCTTAAGAACAAGGGAATGTCAATAGGTCAGCTGTATGGTTCCGTTTATGATTAAGAGTGAGCACCGGCCCTTCAGAATGGAACAATACATTGGGAGAAGACACAGATATGCTATTGCTGCAGACAGAACAAAGAAAAATGCTAAGTGATGAAAATGCTTGTGGAGGGGCAGCAGAGAGAGTGGAGAGTTGTTTTGGAGATTACCTTGGTAAGTCAGGGGAACAGATCATGGGAAAGGTTCTCGAGTTATGAGCTCTGGAGATGAAGTCTCTCACTGCTAAAAGACCTCCAATTGAGGAAATCTCTAATTTTCTTGGAGATTTGCTGATATTTTCTGTCACAAGCAGAAAGGTAGCGAGTGACACCAGCTGCAGGTGTATGTAGGGGTTTTGGGAGAGCAGGCCTGTGCCTCACTGAAAGGAACATTCTAAAATCAAGTCCCAGCTGGGCATGGTAGCTCAGGTTTTAATCTCAGCACTCAGGAGGCTGAGGCAGGAGGACTGATATGAATGAGAGGCCAGTCTTAGCTACAGAATTCTAAGACAGACTGAGTTACAGGAGTGAAACCTGGTTTAAAAATTAAATGAAATATAAAAATTTAAAAGTCAATTCCTGCTAACCATGATAGCGAATGCCTTTTAATTCCAACACTGAGAAGGCAGAGGCAGGTAGATCTCTGAGTTAAATGCCAGCCTGATCTATATAGCAAATTCTAGGCCAGCCCAGGTCAGCATAGTGAGACCCTGGAATCAAAGAAACAAAACAAAACAAACTCATTTCCCACTGTAAGCATCTTTTACATTCTGAAATTGTTCTTTTCTCCAGAATTTCCTGTGCCAAACTGTACCTTTCCATTCATCTATAATGAGGTAACCTACCACAGCTGCATCTCTGTCCACAGTGACTATGATTGGTGCTCCCTTGATTATTATTTCCAAGGAAGGTGGAGATACTGCAAAGCATTTGGTGAGAGTCCTATAAAGGTATATATTTTATAACCATGCCCCAAGAGGCAGTGTGTAGAATCTGGAGAAAATGTTTTAGATTTCAGAAAGCAGTCATACACACACACACACACACACACACACACACACACACACACACACACATATACCAATCAGATAGAAAAAAATAGTTGACTATTTTCTCCACAGGGATTAATTTGAGGACAGTGTTCTTAGTGCATCCTTTATCCATCTTTCTCTGCAGATCCTCCAATGTGTACCTTTCCTTTCCAATTTGGAAAAAAGTACATTTATGAATGCACCAAGGAAGGCTACATTTTGAATCGGAGTTGGTGTTCATTGACTGACAATTACAACAAAGATAAAAAATGGAAGCAATGTTCTCCTTACAAATAAGATTAGCTGTGAAAGGAGCAAAGTATTAGGCTGGTGGGTGAGAAGTCTGAGCTCTAGATCTCCTGACTATGACTTCATCAGGGGGCAGCAGATATTTCCTGTAAATTTGTCTCCTGTTGAGTACAGTGGGCTTATGTGGTCAAAAATCCTCAGCTTGGCTTGGGAGCACAAACACAGTCACAAAATGACAAGTATACTGGGTCTTTGGCAAATCTGACATGCTGGTTTCCATTTCCACCTTTTTCTAATGATTAAAATCACATGTGTCACTTTTGTTGTTGCTGTGACAAAACACCCAAGAAGAGAAAACTCAATGAAGGAGGGAAGGGTATCTTTGGGGTACTGTGGTTTGAGGGAACATAGTCCATTATGGTATGGATGGAAGGTATGGTGGTGAGAACATGAGTCAGCTGATCACATTGTGTCTGCATTCAGGAGAGACTGAGAGGTAGACAGACAGAGAGACTGATAGAGGCTTGTACTCAGTTGGATGACTCCTTTTTTCCTGTTATAGTGACTAAGGCCTCAGTTTAAGAGCTGCTGTTGCCCACATTCAGGTGAGTTTTTGCTCCTCAGTTAAATCTTTTGGGACATGCTCAAATGTGTGATTCCGAATCCAGTCACATTAAGAATGATTACTAATTAGCCACTTTATTATGGATGCATTGTTTTCCAAGACAGTGTTTCCTGGCTGTCCTGGAACTTGCTTTGTAGACCAGGCTGGCCTAGAACTCACTGAGATCTGCCTGCCTCTGCCTCCCAAGTGCTGGGATTAAAGGTGTGTGCCACCACTGGACTGTTTTTCAGTTTTAAAACTTGCTTTGAGTCACAAAATAAATATGAGATAGATACTGAAACACTGAAGCAGCACATGACAAGAGAAACATCAGCATTCCTTATGTTCTCCTCCCCTGGAACTCGCTTCCACAGCTGCTTGTGTCTCCCCACACATCTACACAGATACACAATTTTAAAGTCTATAAAATATAACCAAATCTGCTTTCCCCTCTGTCGTCATGGCTTGATCCTCATTTAAAACACATTGTGGGGGGTCTCCCTGTGAATGCATCAATTTCCCCCACTTTCTTGTGTGCATGAAGTATCAAATTTTAAGTGATTGGTGATCATCCATCATCTGCATATTAGATTTCTGATTAAAACAAACTTCCTGAACATTGACAGGGATCAATAAAAATTAAATGTCTTTCAAACAGTGGACAGCACAACTTTATGTCATCATTAAAAGCATGATGCATATTCAGGTTTTATTTATTCAATATTTTAAATTTTTATGCAATATATTTTAATCATACTTCCCCTCCTGAACTTTTCCCAGGACCTCCCTACCTCCTTATCAATATTCTCCTACCTCCTTACCTTATTCTCTCTCTCTCCCTTTCTCAAACACACACACACACACTTGCACATGTGTGAGCCCCCCCCCCCGGAAAAAGAGGCAAAAAGACTTTTTAATAGCAGGGGAGGTAAATGAGACATTGACATTGGGAGGGTGGAGAACCAAGACATGCATTCTAACATGTTACTCTTTCTTCAGTTTTTAGATAAGCTGGGTGGTTCTGAAGAGACAGATGTTACAGATCCATTAACTGCTTCTCTAAACCAATTTTTCTGTCATTAAGGAATATTATGATAATAAATGTCTATGGTTTTATCTATCTGCATATGTTGTTTTCTGGAAAAGAAAGTCAAAGCACATATTTGCTGTGTGAGATACTTTTTCTAGATCACACACACATACACGCACACACAAAATGATAGCACCAAAGCCCAATTTAGTGAGCCCAAGTTAATTTTTATTGTGATTATGAAGAGGAGTATGGGTAAGGGGTTACTTCCAAGAGTAAGAATTCACCCCTGCGCCTAAATCAGCTGCATCACAGAAAAGCATACCTTAATAGTGATGACAATTCATGGAAGCTGCAACCCTGGACTCTCCCTGCCCAACTGATAACTAAAGTTATGGATTCAAGAATGTCCTCTCAGTAGTTTTCCTGGATGTATTCTTCTCCTTAGCAGTTATTTAATCCTTGATAAAGCTGTTAAAGGACATTAAAAAACCTCGCAAGTTTTCACTTTCCTGGACATGTGACATTTTGTTTACCTTCAGAGTCTTATGAGCCTTTCCTTCCTCCTGGAGGGACTGTCTGAGGAAAGCACTGTACAGCAAAATGGGTGATTTATAAAGTCACAGCAGTCAATGGTGCCCCTCAGTAACAGTGGGACATACAAATACAAATTGATACAAGTCATCAAGAAGACTAAAGCAAAATGAAACAAACAAACCAAAGGATGGGGAAAAGGGAAAATAGAAATAGGAAGAAGCAGGGTGTTTAGATGGCTCAGTGGGTAAAATGTATGTTGGGCAGGTATGAGAACCTGTTTGGATACCAGTACCCACATAAAAAACAGGCTTGCAGGACATGCTTGCAACCTCAGTACTGCTTGGGTGTGGGAATGGAAGCAACAGATACCAGTGGCTTACTGTCCAGTCAGCCTAGCTATAATGGTGAGTTTCAAGTTCAGTGAGAGACCCTGCTGCTGTGGATATTGCTCTATATAAATAAAACACTGATGGCCAGTGACCAGGCAGGAAGTAGGTTGCCAGGCAGAAAGTAGGTGGCACAAGGAGAGAGGAGAATTCTGGGAAGCGGAAGGCTGAGGAGGGAGACACTGCAGCCACCACCAGGACAAGCAACATGTAAAGACACCGGTAAGCCACCAGCCATGTGGCAAGGTATAGATTTATAGAAATGGGTTAATTTAAGATAAAAGAACAGTTAGCAAAAAGCCTGCCATGGCCATACAGTTTGTAAACAATATAAGTCTCTGTGTTTACTTGGTTGGGTCTGAGGGGCTGTGGGACTGGTGGGTGACAAAGATTTGTCCTGACTGTGGGCAAGGCAGGAAAACTCTAGCTACACCCTGCCTCAAAAACAAATTGGAGAGCAATAACAAGAAATATTCAAAGTTGAAATCTGGCATTCACACATGCATGCAAACTCAAGTGCACTCCCTCCCCATGAACATGCATGCATATAGCACACACACACACACACACACACACACACACACACACGCACAAACACAGGGGCAAGAAATTGAGACACATCTATCTCAATACATGCATAAAACACAAGAGGTGGGAAGCAATAAGTCGTTATAATACCTCCAAAAGTTCTCAGCTCCTTACTCAGTTCTGGAAACCAAAGATAATAAAGACTAAAATACAAGATAAAGACAGCAACTACTCCAGGGCAGGCTGCATGTTCCAGAGTAGTTGACCAACATATAATAGACTCCACAATTTTTTTTTGTGTGTGTATGTGTGTGCATGCTTTTATTTGGTTAAAGTTTATTGTTTGTTTTTCCTTTTCCTTTTTGGGTGTTGTTTTATTTTGTTTTCTTGATTTTAGTCAATATATATATATATATATATATATATATATATATATATATATATATATATTATTTTGAGAAGGAACTTAAAGTTGAGTGGATAGGGAAGGGGAGAGGATCTGGAAGAAGTTGGGGGAGGGGTAAAATATAATCAAATGTATTTAAATTAAAAAATTATTTAAATAGTAAGAAACATAACAAGAAAGTTGTAGAATAAAATATTATATGTGTGAGTCATGGGAGAAATTTTAAAGCACAGAAACCCAATTGGCTGAAAGAAGATGGAAGTGAGACTAGGAAGAAGTGGGGACAGGGAAAGTGGATCCTAACAATTTGTTAAGAGGAAGATTCTCTGGTGAACTACTGCACAGAGGGGATAGGGGTGTACTGTGTATCCAAAAAAGCAACAAGAAAGCCTGTAGAATTGTTCATCATAGAGAAACACCACATATCTGAAGAGATGGATATGTTTGAATTGGTTTAAACGGTACAAGATGTATGCATGTATGGACTCATCAGATGGTATCCCACAAGTGTGTACAATCATCATGTTTATGTGTCATTTAAAAATAAATTAACAAAACAAGATCAAAATAAAAAAAATAAAAGGATCAGTGATCATACAGAGGACTCAAACTGATAGATGAAATAAGAAGTCAATTTTGGGTTTAGATGAGAAAGTTAACAATGTGGATGAAATGGCCAAATCTTTAGAGGAAACATCCAGTAATACAAAGTTATGACTAAACAAAGAAATTGAGCCCAGAATAGAAGCAAATAGAAATACTACAAATAAAAGAGTCAGTCAGTTCAATAAAAAGCACAGCAGTAAGCATCAGAAGTGGACAAGGGCAAGGAAATGAAGGAATTTGGATTATAAAAGAGAGGACAAGTTGAGAACATATTGAATTCCTACAGCCTGGCATATCTATACTATTCTATATCTGTATCTGTAACTTCTGAACTGGTTGAGGGTGTTAGTTGAAGCAACAGATTCTGGTGGCTTGCTGGGTATCCAGCCTAGCTATAATGATGAGCTTCATGTTCAGTGAGAGACCCTGCCTCCATCCCCACAAATAAAATGGAGAGTAATAGTTGAAAACTTTCAAAGATGATATCTGGCATTCAAGATTGCATGCACAGCCAAGTGCACACCCCATGAACACAAATGCATATAAACACACACACACACACACACACACACACACACACACACACACACACACACCTCTGTGTGTGCATGTATACATACATACATGCATACATACATACATACATACATACAAACAGAGGAGAAGGGAGAGAATAATGAGATAAGCATGACTCAAGTTCAAGAACTTAAATATATTCAAAGACAAAACCCCAGGAACCCACAGTGCAGAAAGATGAGTACAGAAAGTCTAGCAGCATCGACAATGTATTCAGTGAGGCTGTAGTAGTTTTCTTAACCCAGTGAAAGAAACAGATTTCTAAATCCAAATACAAGAGACGTTTATGTCATAGAAAACAGGTTAATTATGCATGGATGGTTTGGATTTTGAAAATTAGACTAGTTCCACACAACAGACATGCACTTTCAAGACATACATGTTAATTGATAAGCAACGTGTAGTTTACCCACACAGTAGAATATTATTTGATCATAGAGAGATGGAAAAATGTGGGTAACTCTCCAAAGCATTAGTATGAATAAAAGAAGCCAGGCACAAACTATCACATGGTGTATGATTCCGCTGATGGGGAACATCTACAACTGTCAAATTTATAACAAAAGAAAGGTTTGTGGCTGTCAGGATCTGGGGGAAAAAGGAGGTGGGTGATTACTGCTTAGTGGGTACAGAACCTCCTTCTGTGATGCTAAAAAGTTTGGAACTTGGTGTAGGACACTGTTCAGCATTCTGATTGTATCTAAACTCAATGAGCTTAACTGTATTTCATGTGAGTTTTAGCTCCAGAAGTTTTAAGCTGTATATTTATTTCCATCAAAAAAATTAAAACATGTGACGAGAAGCTTTAGGTACCATGAGAGTTTGGATAACTTGCCTCAAACTAGAGGAACTTGATTTGAGCATTTTCAGGATTTCATTGAAGATGGAGAAATTCACAGAGTGTGGCACCATAATCTCAAGAACAGAGGACTCTCAGTGAAGAAAAATGTAAGTCAGGTGTAGGTCTGTGAAGCACCAGAATTCACCCCTTTGTGTCCTATTGAGAGCTGCTGGTAGCAAAAGTCCATGAGAGTATTCAACAGTGACAACTAGAGTTCAGAAGGTTAACCTATCAGAACTAAGGGTTGTGTCAGAAGAAACCATTTCTCAAGGCATCATGCAATTGCTGCCTTTTGAATGAACTGGCTGTCTCTTGTTGTAAACTTCTTGTGCAATAACACCTATGATTCTCCCCATTTAGCATGCATTTCCATGTTATGTGTACATGTAATCTCACGATTGCATCTCAGTCACAACTTTCCCTATACATTTGGGGTAATTGGATAACTGTCCCCAGCTGTGTTTATTTTTCATTAACAAATCTGGCCCAGGTCATTCTCCAGACAAAAGTATTTCAGCAAAGATACCTTTTTCCAAGGACAATTGCAGAGAAATAAACATTAGCTCATTTCACCCACAGACAGAGAAAATAACCACTAGCAATTAAATCCTCAACTCTTTACCTTCACTCTGGGTTATTTACACAAGACCCTAATTTAAGAGATTTACTGCTCACATTCCAGGGATGATGTTTTAGCCACTTGATAGTTGCTGAGTTAAGGCAGTTACTTCCCACTGACCCAAGGAGACTGCTGTCAAGGCCAGATAGGTGATAAGTGCCAAGCTCCTTTCTTGTGCAAATTAAGTTTTACTTCCTCCTCAACCAGGTGCTATTCCTGGATTCCCTAATTGATTTTAGCCTTTAGTTGACCCTACCAGAGACCTCCCTTTTAGTCACTCCCCTTTTGGGTTGTAATTAGAGGCTGACATTTATTACTTTATGTGTGGGTCCTTTTCACCTCTCTTTGTGACCCTGAAAACTTCAAGCCTCAACTGCTTTGTCAGTTTGTTTATATATACTGGTTCCCTCACAGCCTGGGGAGAATGGAGATGAGGATGAAGATGGAAAGAACTAGATAGACATGAGAGAACAGCAGAAGGGACTGAGAGCAGGAGGGACTGAGAGGAGCTAAGTATAAGAACAGAAAAGAAAATGTAAATGGAACTGAACTTAGAAGAATAAAGTGAATGGACTAAAGAACTCAGTGTGCTCAGATTCATTTGCTATCCCTCAGATTAGTATACTTAGCTGCTTGTAGCATCTGTTCTGGACCCTAATGGAAATCTCCTCAAGGCAGGCACTTGGGGGGAATTTGGTAGTGTACTGATGGCAGATACACTGTAATAAGCCACCCCAAGGGATTCCCTTGGGTCACAACCCCACCATGTGAGAATGAGTTGATCATCAATGTATTTTGCTCTTTACACCCACCCCAGGAAAATAAGACATCACTGTAGACAAGAAAACAGACATTTATTATCAGAATGCTCCATGACAATAAAAGAAGAATTGTATCTAGAGAAACATCTGATGGATCTGTAACTTCTGTCTCTTCAAAAATACACGTTTACCTAAAAACTGAGGTGAAAAAAACACGTTAGAATGAATGTCTCGGTCTCCCCTATTGTCCCAAGATCAATATCACGTGTGTTTCCTTCCCTCAGAAATAGTACTTTTTTCTTTCTCAGATGAGAGATCAGAATAGAATGAGTCCATGGGGCAGGACATATGGCCTAAGAAAAGTCCATGCTTCCTGATTGTAAAAACTGAATATACATTTTTTTTTATATATATAACAATATAACTTGTATGGTCCACTGTTTGAAAGACATTTAATTCATTGATCACTGTCATTCATTGATTCCTGTCAATGTTCAGGAAGTTTGTTTTAATCAGAAATCTCATATGTGGATGATGGATAATCTCCAACCACTTAAAATTTGATACTTCATGCACACAAGAAAGTGGGGGATATTGATGCATTCACAGGGAGACCCCCCACAATGTGTTTTAAATGATGATCTAGCCATGACGACAGAGGGGAAAGCAGATTTGGTTATATTTTATAGACTTTAAAATTGTGTATCTGTGTAGATGTGTGGGGAGACACAAGCAGCTGTGCAAGCGAGTTCCAGGGAAGAAGAATATAAGGAATGCTGATGTTTCTCTTGTCATGTGCTGCTTCAGCGTTTCAGTATCTGTCTCATATTTATTTTGTGACTCATAGCAAGTTTTAAAACTGAAAAACAATGAAGTGGCTAATTAGTAATCATTGTTAATGTGACTGGATTAGGAATCACCTAGGAGATACACTTTCAGGCATGTGAGAAAAGGTTTAAAATTCACCCAAATGTGGGCAACAACAGCTCTTTCTGAGGCCTAAGACAATGTAACAGGGAAAAAGGAGGAAGCCAGCTGAGTATCAGCATTTTTTTTTTATCTGACTGCAGACACAATGTAATCAGCTGTCTTATGCTTTCACCACCATGACTCCACACCATGATGGACTGTATCCCCACAGCAAAATGTAAACCAAAGTAAACCCTTCCCTCCTTTGTTGAGTTTTCTTTCCTTGGGTGTTTTGTCACAGCAACGACAAAAGCGACATGTGATTTTAATCATTAGAAAACATGGAAATGGACACCAGCATGTCAGATTATCCAATGACCCAGTACACTTGTCCTTTTGTAACTGTGTTTGTGCTCCCAAGCCAAGCTGAGGATTTTTGACCAGCACCACATAAGCCCACTGTACTCAACAGGAGACAAATTTACAGGAAATGTCTGCTGCTCCCTGACAAAGTCATAGCCAGGAGATCTAGAGCTCAGACTTCTCACCCATCAGCCTAATGCTTTGCTCCTTTCACAGCTAATAGGACATTGACCCACCTCTCCCATCATCTTACTTGTGAGGAGAACATTGCTTCCATTTTTTATCTTTGTTGTAATTGTCAGTCAATGAACACCAACTCCGATTCAAAATGTAGCCTTCCTTGGTGCATTCATAAATAGCCTTTTTTCTGAATTGGAAAGGGAAGACACATATTGGAGGATCTGCAGAGAAAGATGGATAAAGGATGCACTAAGAACACTGTCCTCAAATTAATCCCTGTAGAGAAAATAGTCAACTATTTTTTCTATCTGATTGGTTTCACATTCTGAAAATTATGCAGAGAAGATAATATCTGAACTCAATTCTTTCTGAAATCCAAAACCTCTCTCCTCTTGGGTTCTGTCATCTGATATATATCCCTATAGGACTCTCACCCAGTGCTGTGCAGTAGCGCCATCTTCCTTTGAAGTGAAAGTCAAGGGAACACCAATCAAAGTCACTGTGGGTGGAGATACAATTGAAGTGTAATTCATCACCGTAGATGAATGGAAAGACACAGTTAGCAACAGAAATTTCTGGAAAAGAGAACGATTTCAGAATACAAAATAAGCTCACATTGGAAACTGACTTTCAAATTGTTTTGTTCTTGAGGTTGGTCTCACTCTGTAACCGGGCTAGATTTCAAACTCACTCTATGGCCAACGCTGGTTATAGCTCATGTTAGTCTCTGTCTCAGCTTTCCAAGTGTTGGGATTGCAAGCTTGAGCTACCATGCATGACTCAGACTTGACTTTGGAATGTCTATTTTGGAGACAGGATAACAGTGGTTCTCTCATCACCCCCCCACACACCTGAAGCTGGTGTCTCTTCCTGCCTTTCATGCCTGTGACACAAAATATCTGCAAAATCTCCAAGGAAGCCTCATTTTGGTCCAGAGCTGGGTTCTGATTGGAGATGATGGCTTTCTCAATAACAGTCCTTTAGCAATGAGGGATCTTATTTGTCAGAGTTCACACCCTGGTTTGAGTTCTCACCATCTGTGTTGACCAGCTTTTGTCAGCTTGACAAAACTAGAGTCACCTGGGAAGAAGGAATCTCAATCAAGGATTTTCCTCTGTCAGATTGGCCTGTGTGCATATCTGTAGGGTATTTTCTTTACTAATGATTGATGTAGAAGGGCCTATGCCTTGGTGGACAATGTCATCCCTGGGAAAGTGATCCTGTTTTGTATAAGAAAGCAAGATACACAAGTAATGGAGAACAAGTGAGTTGGCAGAATTCCTCTGTGTTACTGTCCTCTGCCCATGCTTGTGTTCTCGCACCAGTTTTCCTCAATGATGGATTAGGATTGCTAAGTGTTAGCTAAATAATCCCTCTCTTCTCAAGCTGATTTTTGTATTTAATCACAGCAACCAAAAGTAATTAAAATAGAAATTGGTACAGGAGTGCGGTATTGCTTAAAATGGATTTGACTGTGTTATTCTTTTTTCCTGTTTAGTCAACACCTTTTAACATATATTAGAAAATACCTAATTATCACATCAAAAACATGGATTCAATGACATAAATGCTTAGGATGAAACAAAACAGGAATTTAGACCTCAGGTCATCTCAAGAAAGATACTGAGTAAATAGTCCTGGGAGGCAATTTAGAAATCTCTGTTAGAAACAAGTATAGAAATAACTAATGACCTTTCTAGTTCTGTTTCTAGGAATTAACATAAGGCAAACTTTCTGCAGAGAGTTTAATTCCACACAGGTGTGGGAATGCTCCATGTGGTATTCTTTTTTTAAAAAAAAAACTTATTCTTCTCTCATACATTGTATGCCAACCACAGTTTCCCCACCCTGACTGTGTTGTTTTTTGGGAAGACTGTGAAGGAGCTGTGGAGCTTTGGACTGGAAGCAGCATTCTTCCATCATTACTGCCTCTGTTCCTGTTTGAGTTCCTTCCCTGTGACTTCCTTCAATGATGGACTGTGATGGTTAAGTGTAAGCCAAATAAACCCTTTCTTTTCCAAGCTGGTTTAGGTCAGTGTTTTATCACAGCATCAGACAGTAACTAGGACATATCTGTTTTCTTCTGTTCTGAAAAAAAATATTTCCTGTTTTGCCAAAGTGATCTCTAACATCTCTCCAAGATCTCACTGCCATCCACATATTTCTTCTTCTGTTTTCCTTCTCCTTCTCCTCCTCCTTCTTCATTTTCTTCTTTTTCTTCACCTCCTCCTTCTCTTTCTCTTTCTCTTTCTCTTTCTTCTTCTCCCTCTTCCTTCTTCTCTCCCTGAGCATTTTCTTTTCCCTGTCTGTAGCAATAGTATAGCTGTGACATCTCCCAATGTATTGCTCCATGATGAAGGACTCACTTTTAACCACTAACCCAACACCATTGATTAACTACTTGCCTTCTCATGTTCTTAGAATAAGAAATAGCGTCAGGTGGGTTACGTTCTGACCACTAAAAATTCATGTTTGTAATAAGATGATTATGTTAATTACCTCAATTTAACCACCCATGGTGTGAATCTACATCTAAACATTATGTTCAACTTCCTACATATATTATTATTATTTGTCAATGAAAAAGGAAAGAACAAAGTGCAGAACCTTACATTGTCTTATTTTAGTCCCAATGGAGAAGGGAGCATTTTTCTTGAGTGACTAGGAGTTGGTTATTTAACTGGATCTTCAATATCTAATCTGTCTGCTTTGACCCAGGGGAGCCACTCATATCAGAACAATAATACAAGTAAAAGCTACATGGCAGAAAAGTGCAAGAACTTTTAAAATATCTAATGCTTTCTAAGAGGTGGAGGCTGGCATTTGAGATTCTGCCCAATAGAGTTGGTTGCTTTACCTTGTTTTGGAGGGTGTAAATGAGAGATCAATTCTGAAAGACAGAAGAAATGGACAAAGTATAAGCCATTTTCTAAAACACTGCATGCCCAGAATAACTATAAAATGCACATCAACATTCTTCAATGTCATATCAAGTTGGAGCTGCATATCTACCCAGGAAATGTCACATCAATCTATGAAAAGCCAGGAACTCCCACTTATCAGATTGAGCTCTTATTCTCCCAAATGTCTTCCTTGGTATAGGTTAGAGTCATCCACAATATTAAGTGCAATTCAGATTCTAACCACTTTTTGTTGTTCAACAGCTTTCAACTCAGAAAATATTCTCTGAAGGACAATGACATTTATTGGGGATTAGCAAAACATTGCAGTGAGATTATTGGTGTCATAGTAAAGGTTAGCCACATGTAAGGGACCAGGGGCAAGGGGGGAAAGTGAAGGCAAAAGTAAGGAGGAGTTTCAGGTAAATTTAGATTGGAATTGTCCTCAATCATTCATGATTAGGGTGGTGCTAACTCAAAATTCAAAAGACATCTGTGGGAAAATGTGATTGACAGAGCATTTCTGTATAAGTATGTATAAATCCTGTGGGTACAGATCTGGTACTGAAATTATTTCACTTGCAGGAAAATGGATCACGTAATCCCATACTCCAAAAACAAATACAGATTTTTCTTTCATATGTGGATCACACACACACACACACTATATATATATATAATGTATATATACACACACACACACATATATATACTACTTGCCTTCATATCTATATATATATTCACATCTATATAGTATATTGGTCACATTGGATCCACAATTGTGAAACAGAGGAAGATGAATGTTTGTGCTTAACTGTCTTTCTCATTTTATGCAGTCCATAACCCAAGCCAATAAATTGGTGCCATCTACTTTAAGGATGTGTCCTATTTCAAATAATCTCATCAAGAAAATTTCTCACAAGCATGACTAGAGACTAATATAATCTAGATAATCCCTCACAGATACACTCATAGTCTCGTGCTGTGGGATGGTCTATATGTCAAATTGCTCTGATTGGTCAATAAGTAAAACTGATTGGCCAGTGGCCAGGCAGGAAGTAGGCGGGACAAGGAGAGGAGAATTCTGGGAGGTGGAAGGCTGAGTGAGGGAGACACTGCCAGCTGCCACCATGACAAGCAGCATGTGAAGAAGCTGGTAAGCCACGAGCCATGGGGCAAGGTATAGATTTATGAAAATGGATTAATTTAAGATATAAGAACAGTTAGCACTAAGCCTGCCATGGCCATACAGTTTGTAAGCAATATAAGTCTCTTTGTTTACTTGGTTGGGTCTGAGCGGCTTTGAGACTGGCGGGTGACAGAGATTTGTCCTGACTGTGGGCAAGGCAGGAAAACTCTAGCTACAGTCTTGTCTCTTATGTGACTATAGATCCTGTCAAGTTGATCAGTATAATTAATCATCATTCAGATTATATATGACATGAAATTGGAAAGGAGTCTATTGAGGGGAGGAAGGAGATCTACAGAAGAGGGCAGAGGGACATTGGAGGCTAGTGATGAAAAAGGAATCAATAAAAGCAAAGGATGCATGAAACTCCATAGTGAGAATACAGGGAAAATGAAACTCTATAGAGAGTACATAGACATTTGTCATATTATATAGCTAACTTTATACTTCCCAATACTTATACATTAAAAGCATACAATATGTTTAAATGCCTTATAACTCATATCTTATACAAAATCATATTAGAGAAACTTTATAGTGAATTAAAACCATTATTTTGTAAGCTAATTATAAAACTCATAAAAAGAATACAGGTAACCAGCCTACTTCCCCATTGGATGTGAACAGTGTGAATGTGAATAATAACCTCAAAGAACTTACTCAGACTATGTGAATGTGAATAATAACCTCAGAGAACTTACTCAGACTATGATACAGCAAGACATTTTAAAGACCACTCTAGAATGTTGGGGAAGCAAGCACAGAAAGACACAATAAAATCATGTGACCATTTTCATTAAAATGAGGGAATGTCTCTTCTCAACTGAGTGTAATTTATTTTGCACTACTTTCTTTTCCCCTATACAAAATTTATTGATATGTAGTCATATGATTGGCCTCTTTATTGACAGCATTCTAACCTGGGTTATTCTTACTTCCTTTAAACCTTTGGTACCAATAAGATTCTAAATCTGATCTAAGAGCTGAATGTGTCTCAGTTGGCTGAGTGCTTGTATAGCATGCACAAAGCCCTTGGTTTCATTCCAACAACACATAAACTGAGTAGGAATGATGGCAGTTGTCTGTAATCTCATCACTCAGGAGGTAGAAGCTGGAAAATCAGGAGTTCAAGGCTACCTTCATTCATTTATAGTGAATATGAGATCTACTTGGACTGCATAAGACTTCTTTAAAACACACTACTACTACAACAAAACACTCTAACTCTTCATTAGGCGCAGAGTATCCTCATGCTCTGTATATTTCAAACTGTCATGCGTGAGAAGCCCAACTTTCTCTAGGGCTCTGCATTTCTGTGAACATAGCTTCAGGATGCTGGCCACTCTGAAGAACTCCTCTATCCTTTCTGATTAACCCTCACAACTTCACTGTAAGATGAGACCCCTTGTTCTACACTGCATTTACTTGTCTCCTGAGGTGATGCCATTGATATGCTTCAAATTTCAAGTGGCTTATAAAATGAATCAACATGAAATTTCTCCACACCAAACCTGACCCCAGTCACCCTGATATCTGCCCCACAGGCAACCCATGTCATGTGTGTTTGAAACTTACAGACACTTTCAGTGAACACTTAGCTAAGAAGGCATTAATACATTACTATAATGCAAAGAATAGCTGAGACCATATACTATTTATTTGAGACTTTGCTTCTTTAACAACAGACTTCAAAGAAATTTCTAAATCCATCCATTATAATCTTCCTCTCTCATGAAAATTTTTATTGCTGTGTGAGCACTGAGACCAAGGCTCCTTCACAGGTAAAGTCACCTGTTCTGTGCTCACTCTATCAAGGAAGGGAAGAACAACAGTTGAATCCATGGCTCTTTGCTCTCCATTTGCTAGACTGAAAAGCTATCATGGATAGTTGGTCTCCAACCTTTCTCATGTCTTACTTGCTTTGTACTCTCGACCTTCAATTCTCACCCCCTCTTTTCCACCTCACCTGCATTCAGTCTGAACATGCAGACAGCTAGCGACAACCAGCCCACAAGTTGTCTCATCACTGCCTGCAGATGGCACACCCAGGAGCAAACCTTGCTCTGACTTTATACTCTCTCTTTCTGCTCCTCCTACTCTGTCTGCTCACACACTTCCTCCACAGTGAATTCCCTTTGTCCTAAATGACTTAGAGTGATTCAACATCTGTCTTAGAGTGATCCATGGTGTCATTCTAAAAGTGTCTTTCCAAGGGAAATTTGGCTTTGTTAACACGACAGCCAATCTGAAAAGCTTTCAGTTTGTTATCTTTAATCTCTATCCTTTTCTCTTTGAGACATGGATAGTAAAGTGATAGCCATGTATTCATTTGAAATAATTGACTTTGTGCAATTACAAAATAATTCATTGCATGTGTATAGAAAACCAGGAGCTAGCAACCCAGAAGACAAAATTTATTTTCTTGTTTAATCATTGCCATTCAAGTGATTCTGGAGAGTTATTTTTGCATTTGGAGCCTAATTTGGGAGAGAAAAGTGTACTGTTTGAAGTTAATTATTTTCCACGATAGCACAGTCTTGAATCAGAACTACCGCAAACCAATATGTATATATGTATACATTTCTGGGAATGAAAGTTCCTTTCCCATACCTCTTATTCTTAGAGTGATATTTGTGGCTGGGAGTTAGCTCATCCTTGAATTATTTATATGCCTCTTTCCTGCTTTGTTGAAGAACATTCTTATAATCCTCTTTACTGTGGTCATAACTTTTCCAAGTGACAAGGCAGATATGTTCCCGAATATTCATGAAGTTACTGAAGTTATGATAAAAGTGTACATAGCAATTGAGGAGTGGTCTAAAGATTTGCTTTGTAATACATGCTAAAGGACATTTTGATCAAAGGCCAGAACATCTCACCCTCTGGAAAGACTGTGACAAGCATCAGAGAGAACCCATTATTCCTTTCTTGCTCAACTGGATATTTATTATGTCCCAAGGCTCTTGTCACTTGCACTAAAGGTAATGTTTTCCCATTGTCTTAGAACCAAGGCTAGTACTTTACCAATGATACTAGGTAGATGGAAGCAAGCTTGAAAGAGAAATTTTACTTGAGGTTAAAAAAGAAACCTATAAAGTGGCAGAGCTGAGCTTAAATCCCAAAGCTTCTATATAAATACTGCATTTTCAGATCCATGAAAACTACCAGTGATTCTGATACACACAGATTGTATAAAGGTTGAGTTTTGTGTGGAAGGCAAAACTAAAGAGGTACTACAATGCATTTGTATTTTACTCTTCATTTCAAAGATGAGTCTATAACTTGTTAAAATATATTCACTAGATTTCATATAGATGAATGACAGCATCATGGAATTACCACTCATTAGTGGGGATTGTATCTGAAAACTCCATCTGTGGCAGAAGACGCTTAATATCTATCTGTGTTTCATGGTCACACATCATAAGAAGAGTAATAGGTTCTCACCTTCCTTGAGTATTTGTTGCTCACACACAAAAGGAGTCCAGCTGAGAAGGAAGCCCATCAATAGCGGGAGGGTCCCTGAAAACATACATACAAGTAATATTATACAAACTGAGCAGGTTATGTTTAGGGGTACACATGTGTACACATGCATGTAATAGTAATTAATGAAAAATGAGGTCATGGATTTGAAAAAGGGCATATATGAAAGGCTTTGGAAGGAGAAAAGAGAAAGGAGAAATGATATAATTGTATTCTTAAAAATAAAAGAAAAATATAAAAATTAATAGGAGATGATAGAAAATGGTAATAACCACAGCAAATTGTATCCATGTATAAAACTGTAAAAAAAAAAATTAAGAAGAAAATAGACTAGTAGTATGATGAGGATTTTGCTTTGAATCTGAGGCTGTTCCTTATAGGAAATGCTTTTATTTATAAAAAAAAAAAAGTTTATTGCATAAGTTTCAGTTACCTAGCAAGGAGACAGATAGCTGTTAAAATAACTAGCAAGAATCTACTTAATGATTTGAAAGTAAATGTATATAAAAAAGTGTAGTACAAATGTGCCCAAGGTAGTCAGGTAACAATGCTTCTTGGAAAAAATGGAATTTTATGACAAGAACACAAAAGATTGTACAGAAACACACAAAGGAATATAATAGAAAGTTATTGATTTTCATATGAAATAAAAAGTTTCTTATTTTCTCCTTCTTAGAAGAAAGTGGCCAGAGGTCAAGATCTAGTCAAATGATCTCATAATGTATATTTCTGTTATTGTTTATACTCTTTAAAAAATTTTAAAATTAAGTTAATTAATTAATTAATTAATTTTACATCTCAAATGCAGCCTCTTCTCCCTCCTCTCCTCCCAACCCCTCCTCCTACTTCCCCACTGCTTGCCACACAATCCACCCCTCCTCCAAATTCACTCAGAGAGGACCAGGCCTCCCATGGATATCAGCAAAGCGTGGTATACCAAGCTGCCTTAAGACCAAGCACCTCCCTCTGAGGCTGGGCAAGGCAATCCAGCATGAGAAGTAGATTCTCAAGATCCAGCCAAAGCACCAGAGACAGCCTCTGCTCCCATTGTTAGGGGTCTCCCAATAGACCAAGCTATACAACTGTCACATATATGCAGAGGGCCTAGGTTGGTCTCATGCAGGCTGCTTAGTTGCTGGTTCAGACTTTGTGAGTTCCCATGAGCCTGGTTAGCTTTTTCTGTGAGTTTTCCCCTGATTCCCCTGACCCATTGCTCCTAAATCTCTCCCCCTCTTCTCAGCAGGACTCCCTGAGCTAGCTCGGTCCAGTGTTTGGCTGTGGTCTTTGAATCTGCCTCCATCAGTCACTAGATGAAGGCTCTCAGATGAGAACTGGGGTAGTCACCAATCTAATCACAGGGGATGATCAGTTCAGGCTATGCATCCACTGCTGCCAGTAGTTTTAGTTGGGGCCACCTTATAGATTTGTGGAAGTTTCCCTTGCATTAGGCTTCTACCTCATGCCATAAAGTCTCCCTTTCCAGTTTTTCCCCCAGAACTCTTCCCTCTTGCCACCCCTGATTCCAATTCCTCAAGTTCCCATGCCCACCCACCGCTAGTTAAACCAGAAGTTCTCCTTTATTTACCCTGCCCAGGGAGATCCATGTGTCCCCCCTTGGGCCTTCCTTGTTACCTAGCCTCTCTGGGTCTGTGGAGTGTAGCATGCTTATCCTTTATTTTATAGTTATTAACCACTTATGAGTGAGTACATTCCATGTGTGTCTTTCTGGGTCTGGTTATATCACTCAGGATGATTTTTTTCTAATTCTATCCATTTGCCTGTGAATTTACTGTCATTGTTTTTAACAGCTGAATAGTACTCCATTGTGTAATTGTACCACATTTTATTTATCTATTTTTTGGTTGAGGGTCATCTAGGTTATTTCCAGTTTCTGGCTATTATAAATATAGCTGCCATGAACATAACTGAGCAAGTGTCCTTGTGGTATGATTTAGCATCCTGTGAGTATAAGCCTAAGAGTGGTATCACTGGGTTTTGAGGTAGATTGATTCCTAGTTTTTCTGAGAAATTGCCATATTGATTTCCAAAGTGGGTGTACAAGTTTGCGTTCCCACTGGTCTTCCTGGAAAAGAGGAAATGACAGTTGTCCTCATGGAATTGTGCCTTGAATTCTATTGTATCTGCTCTGGTGTTTCTCTGACAAAACTTTTGCTTGTAGTTTCCATAGCCCTTCTCTAGTAAAAAAGGCACTTCATTTCTTTAGGTATCTAACAACAGCCTTTTATGTTTATATACTGTTTTACCTAGCTAAATTCTGATTCATTCCAGGAAAACCACAAATGTACCACTTCTTTAGGTGAGACCTTCAGTTCCATGGCAGGCAACTCTATCTCCATCCAGTCTGGAGTCCAGGAGTCAGACTCCAACACATCTGTCAACATATGTCCAACATCTGTCAACAGGAGTAGATCCTCCCAGAGGCCTTGATTCTTAGTTTATAAATACCCATATTCTTGTGGTGAATGGTGACATGTCGTTATCCTCAAATCTGAGTCCCAACTTTCTCTTGTGAGGAGACCAGGAGTATTGGATTACATGTAATCTGGTAACTATGTTAACTTAATTACCTCTATGTAAACTCCTGATGTCCCCACATTCTTAGTACCTAATCCTCATACTCTGAGGTGGAGGAGGGCTGAAGGTTAAGCCATTTAAATTACCAGAATAAGAAAATTAAACCTAACCCTCTGAGACTGCAACTGTTCCCTGAAACAGAGCCTGCCAGTGGTGATTGGACTAAGACGTGAGCTTTTGTTTAGGTGGGGCCTAGGGGCACAACCCTGCACCCCCACACCTCCACCCATTGAAGTCCCAGTCTCAAGCCAATAGGCAGGCCTCCTGCAGACAGTTTGGACTGCCACCATCCCCCACCAGACCCTACAACCTCAAAGCCCCACCTCCCCCAAATCCCACACACCCTCCCAGACTGCAACTGTTCCCTGAGACAGAGGCTGTCAACACCTGATTGGACTAAGAGGTGAGTCTTTATCCTCATACCTGAATACCCCAGCCCTTAGGCTTTGGGCCCAAAGGGACACAGCCTTGCACCCCCACACCACCACCCATTACAATCCCAGTTACAGACCAGGCAGGAGGCAGATCTCCTGCAGACAGGTCAGACTACCACCATCCCCCACCAGACCCTGTAACCCACCCCTCCCAACATGTGCTGAGCTACTCCCTGAGACAGAGCCGAGGAGCGCCAATTGGACTAAGCTAGCACTGCTCCCTGAGACAAAGAGTCCATCAATACCAATTAGACTAAGAGCTCCCACTGGACCAAGAGTATCGATCAGACCAAGAGAGGCTCCCTCAGACACAGACACCTCTTCTACCAAGTGGAGAAAGAGATGGGTAGATGCCAGTGCAAAAATACAGTCACCAACATAAAAACCAATATGGCCCCATCAGAACCTACATCAGCAAGATCTGAACATCCCAACACAGAAGAAACAGAAGAAATCGACCTTAAAAATGACCTTAAGAAGATGTTACAGATCTTAAATGAGGAAATAAAAAATTCCTTTAAAGAAATCAAGGAAAAGTCAAACAAAAAATGGGCATAGTTCAGTAAATCCCTTAAAGAAAGCCAAGAGAAAGCAATTAAACATGTGAGGGAAACTGTTCAAAATTTGAAAACTGAAATCGAGACAGTAAAGAAGACACAAATTGAGGGAATGCTGGAAGTAGAAAATCTGAGTAAACGAACAGGAACTACATATACAAGCATAACCAACAGAATGCAGGAGATGGAAGAGAGGATCTCTGGCATTGAAGATACCATAGAGGAAATAGATTCATCAGTCAAAGAAAACAATAAAGCCAACAAAGTCAGGACCCAAAATGTCTAAGAAATTTGGGACACCTTGAAAACACCAAACCTAAGAATAATAGGGATAGATGAAAGAGAATAATACCAACTCAAAGGCACAGAAAATACATTCAACAAAATCATAGAGGAAAACTTTCCCAACCTAATGAAGGAAATGCCTATAAAGATACAAGAAGGTTACAGAACACAAAATAGAATAGATCCAAACAAAAAGTCCCTAACCACATAATAATCAAACCACTAAACACACAGGATAAAGAAAAAATACTAAGGGCTGCAAAGGAAAAAGGCCAAGTGTCATATAAAAGCAGACCATAAGAATAAGACCTCACTTCTCAAAAGAAACTCTAAAAGTCAGAAGATCCTGGACAGGCATTATACAGACACTAAGAGACCATGACTATTAAGAGACCCAGACTATTATACCCAGCAAAACTCTCAATCAACATAGATGGAGTAAACTAAATATTCCACGATAAAACCAGATTTAAACAATATCTTTCCACAAATCCAGCCCTATAGGAAGCACTAGAAGGAAAAATCCAATCTAAAGAAGTTAGATACACCCAAGAAAGCATAGGCAATAGATAGTTACACACCAACAAATACCAAAGAAGGGAAACATACAACACTACCACCAAAAAATAACAGGAATTAACAATAACTGCTCATTAATATACATCTTATGGGGGCATTTTCTTAATTGAGGTTCTCTCCACTTATATGACTCTAGTCCATGACAAGTTGACAGAAATCCTTCTAGCACATCATTTTATATTGTATTTTGTTATATTTTCTTTTCTTGATTTGTGGAGGTTTGTTGTTGTACTGTCTTTTTTCTTTTTGAAAAAAAATTAAAGTTGGATTGGTAAGGACTGTGGAGGATTTGGAAGGCCTTGGGGAGGGGATGATATGTTCAAAATATATTCATAATTAATCCTCACACCTATGAACATATGATTTTAGACAAAGAAGCCAAAACTGTACCATGGAAAAAAGAAAGCATCTTTAACAAATGGTGCTGGCATAACTGGATGTCAACATGTAGAAGATTTCAAATACATCCATATCTGTCACCGTGCACAAACCTCAAGTCCAAGTGGATCAAAAACCTCAACATAAAATCAGTTACACTGAACCTGATAGAAGAGAAAGTAGGAAGTATTGCATTGCCACTGGACATCACTTCCTAAATATAACACCAGTAGCATAGACACTGAAAGCAACAATTAATAAATGAGGACTTTTGAAACTGGGAAGATTTTGTAGGGCAAAGGACATGGTCAATAAGACAAAACAACAGCCTACAGAATAGGAAAAGATCTTCACCAACCCCACATCTGACAGAGGGTTGATCTCCAGAATATATAAAGAACTCAAGAAACTAGACATCAAGATACTTAAAAATCCAATTAAAAATGTGCTATAGAGCTTAACAGAGAATTTTTAACAGAAGAATCTCAAATGGCTGATTTAAGGAATTGTTCAACATCCTTAGTCATCAGGGAAATGCAAATCAAAACAACTCTGAGATGCTATCTTACTCCTGTCAGAATGGCTAAGATAAAAAACGTTGAAGACAGCCTATGTTGGGGATGATGTGGAGGGAGGGGAACACTCCTCCACTGTTGGTGGGAATGCAAACTTGTACAGCCACTTTAGAAATCAGTATGGTGGTTTCTCAGAAAATTGGAAATCAATCTTGCTCAAGACCTACTAGCTACACCACTCTTGGGCATATACCCAAGGAATGCTCAATCATACTACAAGGACAAATGCTCAACATATTCATTATTCATAGTAGCCAGAACCTGGAAACAACCTAGATGCTCTTCAACTGAAGAATGGATAAAGAAAATGTGGTACATATACACAATGGTGTACTACTCAGCAGAGAAAACCAATGACATCATGAGGTTTGCAGGCAGATGGATGGAACTAAAAAATACCATCCTGAGTGAGGTAACCCAGACTCAGAGAGACAAACATGGTATGTACTCACTCATAAGTGGATACTAGATGTAATGCAAAGGATAACCAGACTGAAACTCATAGCTCCAGGGAGACTGGCTAGTAAGGAGGACCCTAGGAAGGACACATGCATCACCCAGCAAAGGAGAAATAGATGAGATCTACATGAACAAACTGAGAGTTGGGGGGGGGCAATGGAGGGCAAAGAATGGTGAATATACATAGGGGAATGGGAGTTTTGAACTGGAACAGGGATGGAGTGGGAGATCAAGGAAAGAGATACCAGGATAAATGAAGACATCATGGGAATAGGGAGAAACAGTGTGTTAGGGAAGTTCCTAGGAATCCACAAGGATGACTCCACCGCAGACTACTGGCAATAGTGGAGAGGGTACCTGAACTGTCCCCTCTGGTGATCAGATTGTTAAATACCCTAACTGTCATCATAGAGCGAGCCCTCATCCAGTGACTCAGAGAAGCAGATGTAGAAATCCACAGCCGGGTGCCAGGCTGAGTTCCAGGAATCCAATCAATGAGAGAAAGGAGGATTCTATGAGCAAGGGTCATCGAGACTAAAGGGAAAAAGTAAAGAGACAACTAGCCAAACTAGTAGAAACACATGGACTGTGGACTAATAGCCGAGGAGCTCCCATTGTACTGGACTAGACCCTCTGGATAGGCAAAACAGTTGTTTAGCTTAACCCGTTTAGGGGGCCCCCGAGGCAGTGGGATAGGAACCCGTCCTAGTGCATAAGCTAGTATTTGGTATCTAGTGCCTATGGTGAGACACTTTGTGTAGCCTTGGTGCAGGGAGGGGGCTCTTGGACCTGCCTCAACTGATTGTACCAGGCTCTGCTGACTCCCCATGGGAGTTCTTGCCTTGGAGGAGGTAGGAATAGGGAGTGAGTTGGGGGAAGACTGGGGGGCAGGCAGAGGGAGGACAGGGGAATCTGTGGTTGGTATGTAAAGTGAATAGAAAATTTCTTAATAATAATAATAATAATAATAATAATAATAATAATAATAATAAAGAAACAAAAAAAAAAGAAAAGAAAAGAGTGCCTTACAAGCTTGCCTACAGCCCAAACTTATGGGGGCATTTTCTTAATTGAGGTCCCCTCCATTTACATGACTCTAGTCCATGACAAGTTGACAGAAATCCTTCTTGATTTGTGGAGGTTTGTTGTTGTACTGTGTTTTTCCTTTTTGAAAAAAATTAAAGTTGGATTGGTAAGGACTGTGGAGGATTTGGAAGGCCTTGGGGAGGGGATGATATGTTCAAAATATATTCATAATTAAAAATCATTTTTAAAAATAAAAAATAATAAAATGATAAAAAACCATTTCAATAATAAATATATAATAAAAAGAAAATTTCCCAACCAAAAACAAACAAACAAGAAATCACAACTATCAGTAATGTCCTCATTACCAGACTTCACTTCTATAAAGTAAACAGTGGCTGAAGGACCGCTTCCTCTCGTCTTCAACTGTGTGGTGCCTTTAAGAATGAGGCTGACCTTCTTCATGTCTTCATGACTCAGTACCAGGAAGTTGTCCCATTCTTTCAAGGACAGCCAGCCATGGGTGTGCTCAAACCATGATCCATTTATGCTTGTGTAGAGAGGAAGAAAGTGTCAATCAGAAAACATGAGAATGGGACAGCTTGATTTTCTTCACTTTTCTGCTTTACTAAGAAAAATTAAACCAGTCTGCATTTACAGCATTCAACATGATGTTTGAGGTACACACACACACAAACACACACACACACACACACACACACACACACACACAAATAGTGAACTGATAAAATCAAGTTCATTAACAAACTCATCACCTTATACATTTACCACTGGAGACATCCTACTGGTACGTTGCAAGGACAGGAACATGTGCTGGGAAAATCAGTCACACTAATACAGGAAGTCAGAGGGTCTAGGGCATGGCCAGGCTTGGACTTTTTAGTTACTATCCTGTCTGGAGATCTATCTTAACCCCTTCAGAGGGAGAGCCCCCACCCAATGGCATCCATATCTGAGGTTACTATATTTTTTAAGAGTGTCTCATTGAGACCCAGCCTCCAAAATGTGGATCATTGGAGACATTCTAAGAATAGCCTTCTACTTTATGCCAAACTTTTATGTCCATTCACAGTGCTAGTCTGATGTGTTTTCCAAAGTCCCAGTGTCTTTACTGTTCTTGTTCTGGTTGTGCTCACTCTTTATGTATCAGTTTCCATTGCACACTTGCACTGCTCCCTGTTACCCGAGGGGCTAACT